>NC_068998.1:24226856-24232512 GCF_001194135.2 Octopus bimaculoides
TATATATATATATATATATATATATATATATATACACACAGGATAGGCTTGTTTCAGTCTCCATTTACTAAGTCTACTCACAAGGCATTGGTCAACCTTATGCTATAGCTGAAAACACTTGTAGGTGCTACGCAGTGGGTTTTAACCATGTAGTTGAGAAGTAAACTTCTTGTCACACAGCCACACTGCAATTACATGAATATATTGATTTAAAAACATTTGACTGTCATCACTTTACCCAACTTATGATCACTTATCCAGAATCGTGTTGAAATCATTCAGTATATAATTTGAGATGAGCTTCATAAAAACGCTATTGTTTCTCTATTTGCATCAAATGTTTCTTTGTTTGTTTTTGTGTTTGTTTTGTATTGCTTTTATTGTCAAAATCCTGTACTAATTTAAATAAATTAAATAATTAGAATAACTGATTTATTTTTCAAGTCTGTAACTTTTTCCGACATCTACTGTAGTACTTAGAGCCATACAGTATTCTTAGATTTTCTGAGAACATAGAAAGTATAAGAAAAGTTGCATAGCCTGTAACCTTCCTCTTGAAATGATTTCTGCTAGCTAGGTGAAAATTTCAGCTAGCTAGGGGAACATTTCAGCAAGCTAGGTGAAAAACAATGACCTCCAGCAAAGAACGAACATGGTTTTACTTTATATATTAGAATTTATTATATAAGCATAGACTTGTATTAATGAATATTATTATATAAAAGGCATGTTACTATGAAAAAATTTTTATAGTTTATTAGCATCGTAGATTAATATATAGTATGTCAAATATTACATTGGAGTAATTATTACATATGAACTATGTATTTTATTTTGTGTATGTATAGGGTAAAATTTAGAGGTATTTCAGTATATTGATTTCAAATTTTGGTACAAATCCAGCAGTGTCAAGAGTTGGGGAGCAAGTTGATAATATCAACCCCAGTATATTACTAGGTAGGATTATGTGCTATATTAGCACATATATTTTGAGCTATATATTATTTTGTGTATTACAATAGAATAATCTTTATTATATTACATTACACCACATTAAGACATAATGCAGTCCTTGGACCCTATAGAGCCTATCAAATCATGTAACTCATGCCAGCAAGGATCATGGAAATTAAATGATGATGATGATGGTGATGATGACTTTTTTTATTTTTTGCACTAGCTCACATTCGCTTTTGTTTGGTTTAAAATAGATAAACCTAATTTTTTTATCATAAGAAGAGCCCAACAAACCTTTTCCAAATGCACCCAGCATTGTTTATGCAGTTAAAAGTACTATTTTGAAGTTACACAATTCCAAGTTCAATTCCACATCATCTTGAACAAGTATATTCTGCTATAGCCTCTAGTCTGTGAGTAATAATGAGTAGACAGACATGTGAAAGCTAATCAGATGGTCTACAATAATATTTTCGGATGGTAGGATTCATCTATAGTCCAATTTAAAATCATCCTTTGACCCATGTATGCCTGTAGTAAAAGATATTCTTGGGATGCATTGGGAACAGGTCACTTACTTTTTTAAAGACAAAAGCTAAGGAAAATATCACATCAACTACCTTATGATCATATATGATCATTCCTCTTATGATCATATATATATATATATATATATATATATATATATATTACATACATATATGGCTCAGCGGTTAGAGCATTGGGCTTGCAAACATGACGTTGTGAGTTTGATTCCTAGACTGGGCTGTGTGTATTGTTTTTGAGCAAGATGCTTTGTTTCACATTGCTACAGAAATGAGTTGCAGTGTCACTGGTGCCAAACTGTATCAGCCTTTCCCTTTCCCTTCTACAATATCTGTGGCATGGAGAGGGGTCTGCATGGGTGACACTGGTATGCATGGGTGACTGATGGTCTTCAACAAAACCACCTTGCTTAGGCTTGTGCCTTGGAAGGTGGCGGAACTTTCTAGGTGCAATCCTATGGTCATTCATGACTGGAGGGGGTCTTTAAAAATATATATATGTATATATATGTACACTATGATGCAAACCAATATCCATACACAAACACCTGGGTACTGCTATAGGCTATACTGATTGCCAGATATTTGAAAAATATTCACTTCTAGATATTGTGTTCCATCTGTTCAGTCAATCTAATTTTGAATTACCAATTTGTTTATCATAACATTAATTTTGAGGATTAATATTCGCTGACCAACAATATCAACAGAATTAGGTATATAGTAAAGTAGAATCAAAAATTTATGCTCAGGGATTACAGAGGGGTTCATCAAGGATAAGTAATATAATGTTTGGATCTCTTTATTTAGGAATAAACTTGCACATTCATCCTGGAAAATATTATGTTCATATCAAAAGAATTTGAAGTAGTTCACGAATCTCATCTCATTATTGCTTTCATGTAGACTGAAGCAAAAATCATCCTCAAGGAATCTTATGTGTACAATTACATCCTCACAACTTATAATCACAAACACAAAGCAAGAATTGTCAAAGGACCCACATACTATGGCAAAATGGCCAACTCCTAGCAGCAGTTTCATTGAGCAACCAGAGTTTGAATCACTAGCTTTGAATTGAAATTCCAAATTTTGCATCAAAATGTTGACAACTTTTCAAAAGTATTCACATTATTGGATAATAGTGTAACATAATCTTATTATCAAGTGCATTCGTTCTTTGAATTCTTTAATTATTGAATACCCTTAGCTTCATTAAATACAAGCATAAATGTAGTGAAGAGTTAAATGCATATGTTCACTTTATGACAATAAATATATCTGAAATTAAATTTGAAAATAATCTGATGCATCATTTTTTCTTTAATTTTTTCATTATCATGAAAACAAGACAAAATTCCAACTATGTCACAATATCGTGAGCAAATGCATGTGATAGTAATCACATATATCTTTTAATCTTTTTTCTACATGGCTCCATGTTGGAACAATGTCTTAATGAGTTCAAGTAATCAAGCCTATATACATATACAGGCAGACACATTTGTAAGTATCATGCATGCACAGTTGCTTATAAATATTTATGTACATTTCATTACGCTTTAGCTTAAACAACTGACAATGTAGTTCTTAGTTTACTTGTTAGCTGCAAAATACTTTGTTTATCAAATTATGAGAAAAATTATTGTAATAACATAGAAGACTGTGAACTAATGAAAGAATTAAAACAAGCAAAATGAAATGTCTCTAATAGGAAGATAACAAACTAAATTGCAACATCTGTCAAGGCACATTCATTTTCTGTATTATAGTTTCACCTTATTATATTGACAGTAATATATTTTGACCAGTATTATATTTTGACCTGAAGTCAAGAATATTTATGGTAAAAATTCTTATGACAGAAATACCATTTACAAAATGTTTATGGTGAAAATAAATGTGACAGATTTTCCTGTGGTAAACGAAATATACAATAAAGGGCTACTACAAAATTTATGTTAAAATGGGTTCTCATTTAAAAAGCTAAAAAGCTTAACAACTGGGTTTTGTAAATCAACTCCTGGTCAGGTGCAATTCCTTAAATAACTAAATAACTACATATAAAGATAGATACAAATACAATAACAAAGAAAATATAGATCAGAGGATAGAAGTGATCAAGATGATGGATAGGAGAAATAGCTCAATGAACCACAATGGTACACAACTGTGATAATAGATTAAAATATTATGGGGTTGATTAAAAGTGATCAGGAAAGGGGATTAGAATTATATCAGAAGGAATCATGCAAAACAGAGTTATGATAAGTGATTAAAATTTTGCAAGTTAGACACAAAACAGCAGAATGTGGAGTGTGAACATCATTCAACCACATCACTACACATACACAATTATATATGTGTGTGTGTGTGTGTGTGTGTGTGTGTGTGTGTGTGTGTGTATGTATGTATATATATATATATGAATTATTTATATATATATGAATTATTTATATATATATATATATATACATACCTTCATATGTATATGCACTTATAAATGATCATAGATATATATTCACACTTTTACTCCTATTTCAAAGATAACACTCAATCACTATTTCTATATACTATGTAATATACCATAAATTTAGTTACATTATATTTTATCATGAGAAATGAATAAAATTATAATAGATTAAAAGAATTTTAATTCATAGAAACATGACTGAGGATGAGTTATAATAAATGTCTCCATTAATAGACAATGAATACAAAAATTCCTTAGACATAGAGTAATATGTTGTACATCCTACTATCCTGCACATCTACATTTCTATTGCTGGTGAAGATGCTTGATGATTGAGTAACATTGCTTAAAGCACTACCATTGATGGTGTAAAATATATAATTTTGGTGCAAGCATGACTGTGTAGTAAAGCAGTTTACTTTGCTAAAACATGATTCTAGGCTTAATTTCATAGCATGAAAACTTAGACAAGTAACTTCAAATAAACCTTATGTTCACTGATATTTTGTGACGTAAAAGAAATTTGCTCGATGGATATGTTGTAGAAACTCGTCATAAGTAGGTATGTCACTGCATCCCTTGCATAGTGTGTGTGGATGTCCATTCCTGTGTTTATGAAAAAAGGTGCATTGAGTTGCATCACTTTATATAAAATGGTAGCTGTTAAATTATCTAGTTATTCAGTAAATGGAGAATATCTATTGATGCAAGTATGAGATAAATATAATTGAATAATGCCATTGAAGGTAGTGCTCCAGCATGGCCTCAGTCCAATATCAAAAATCAGTAACAGCCAAAACAAAAATGGGAAAAAAATGGATCTTCTTATTTGTTGTTAAAACTGAACAAAACTTTTTGATTATCATCGAAGTTTACATTATTACAAATCAAGCTCAATACAAATATGAAAACTATATCCATATTCTTATTATCCCCCAAGGGAAGGTTTTCTTCCATTCCTACTGAATAACTAGACATCATTTATTTGCTTCTGCAAATATTATCTATATTCTTTCCTTCCTTTCCCATTTTCTTCAGCAATCTTTGTCTTCATTTCATTCTTTATAATCTTTACCATCAAATATACATTGTTTTGTAATGTGTATCTATGGTAAACTCACTAGAATTTGAATACAAAATATGTTATTCATCTGTCAAATTTCACTATATCAACATCCAGGAAAATTGATATGCAAAGATTTCTAATTTAGATTTTTATTTTGATAAACAGAATGGTGAAAATGTGAAAATTTTACTTTCTCTTATTTTAATCAGTTACTTTATACATTTTCCAAAGAAATTGATAGAGCTTATATTTCAGTATTAAATAACATCATCTTGGATACTTTTATAGGTGTCATATTTACATTTATTATTATATATAAAAATTTGTTTGTGTGTACACATGTATGTATGTAAGGGTGTGAGTGTGTGCATATATAAGTTGTGTATGTATGTATATATATATGTGTGTGTGTATGTGTATAGATATGTGTAAATATATGTATGTATATATATGTACGTATATATATATATATACAGGCGTAGGAGTGGCTGTGTGGTATGTACCATATTGTTCCGGGTTCAGTCCCACTGTGTGGCACCTTGGGCAAGTGTCTTCTGCTATAGCCTTGGGCCGACCAAAGCCTTGTGAGTGGATTTGGTAGACGGAAACTGAAAG
>NC_068998.1:24232522-24232781 GCF_001194135.2 Octopus bimaculoides
TGTCTTCTGCTATAGCCTTGGGCCGACCAAAGCCTTGTGAGTGGATTTGGTAGACGGAAACTGAAAGAAGCCCGTCGTATATATGTATATATATGTATGTATTTTTGTGTGTATATGTTTGTGTGTGTGTTTGTTCCCCCAACATTGCTTGACAACCAATGCTGGTGTGTTTACGTCCCTGTAACTTAGCAGTTCGGCAAGAGAGTACAATATAATAAGTACTAGGCTTACAAAGAATAAGTCCTGGGGTCAATTTGCT
>NC_068998.1:24232881-24234078 GCF_001194135.2 Octopus bimaculoides
ATATATATATATATAAGCATACGTGTATGTATATATATGTATATGTATATTTATGAGGCATGCTGAAAAGTACTTGCCTTTGGATAAAAGAAAAGCCAGGAGGATCAGTTAATTATGATTTTATTCAACATATTCTCCTCTCAGATTCGCACACTTGATGCAGCAGCCATTCATCTTTTCTAAGCCCTGTAAAAGAACTCAGAAGATTGGGCTTCCAGACATGCCTTTCTTAATACCCTTAAAGCCAGGCACTTGTCAGCACCCTTTCATGTATATAACCTGTATTTGACATATGATCTTGCAATCTAGATTCACCCATATATGCATGTATGCATACATATAGATGTAGGTATGTACATATATGTATGGATATATGCATATATCTATATATATATCAGTATACGTATGCATGTATATATATACATATATATATGTATGTATGTGCATATATGTGTGTGTGAGCATGTGTGTAAGTGCATATTTATATACACATGCACACACGCAACACACACACACACACACACACACACACACACACACATATATATATATAGATAGATAGATATATATGTGTATATATATATATATATATATATATATATATATATATGGGAGAATGTACGAAAAAACAACAGACGAGGACAGGTGGTATATATATATATATATATATATATATATATATATATGTATCTGTGTATGTATACGTGCATCTAAGCACGAATACAAAAAATTTTCATCTCAATATCATCTTCCTTTCAACTTCTACTTCCTTTTCTTTCTCTTAATGGTTACAACAATGATGGCTCATTACATTATTTTCACTAATCTAGAATGAATAATATTCACATTCATATTTGAATTTTTCGCGTTTCAAATTTTCTCTGCTTTTAACTAATTCCCAAAGTTGATGGACATATGCCAGTACATAAAACCAAATCTGAAAATCGCTAGAGAGGATTTTTATTTTTTTTTTATTTATTTATATACCTGAAGAGACCTAGAACGGGTTGAAACATGTGTCATACTAAATAAAATCTTTTATTCCATCTCTTATTTTATTAATACTGTTACCTCAACTGCTACTACAAAGTTCCTGCAATAAATCTACAGATAACAATGGGTAATCGAAACTTCTGGTGCTTTACTCCTCATCTACTTATACATTTTGTATAATTTCTCCATTATATATATATATAT
>NC_068998.1:24234560-24234987 GCF_001194135.2 Octopus bimaculoides
TATATATTCTCTTTACTCTCTCTTACTTGTTTCAGTCATTTGACTGTGCCCATGCTGGAGCACTGCCTTTAGTCAAGCAAATCAACCTCGGGACTTATTCTTTGTTAGCCTAGTACTTATTCTATCGGTCTTTTTTGCCAAACCGCTAAGTTACGGGAACGTAAACACAACAGCATTGGTTGTCAAGTGATGTTGGGAGAGACAAACACAGACACACAAACATATACACACACATACATGTATACGATGGATTCCTTTCAGTTTCAGTCTACCAAATCCACTCACAAGGCTTTGGTCAGCCCGAGGCTATAGTTGGAGACACTTGCCCAAGGTGCCACGCAGTGGGACTGAACCCAGGACCATATGGTTCGTAAGCAAGCTACTTACCACACAGCCACTCCTATGCCTATGTGTGTATATATATATA
>NC_068998.1:24235393-24238537 GCF_001194135.2 Octopus bimaculoides
TATATATATATATATATATTTCCCTGTCTCTTATGGTTTCTCTATTTTTCCTGTACTTTTTCATTCTTTTTTTTGCCTTTTACTTTTTGTCATATGCATTCTTTCCTTTTTCTCTCACTTTTAATTTATTTTCTTTCTTACCATCTTTGCCTCTTTATTGACCACATCTTACTTCATCACATCTGACTCTCCTTTTCTATTTCTCTCTCATTTTCTATATGTTACTTTCCTCATCTCCTAATCTTTCAATTTTCCTTATCTCTCGTTCTTCCTTTTTTCTTTGTAAAACCATATGTTCTACCATTCCACTAGCATTTACAAAATCATCTGTCTTTCTTTTACTTTATAAAGAGATTTCAATTAAAAATCACCTTGTTTTCCATTTTCAACTTACATTTGATATGTTGCCAATTGATTGTAAAAGGGAAAGCTACATTTTGTTGTAATCATAATTTGAACTTGTACATATAAAAGTTCACCTCCCTTTCAGATTAATTACAATCAGGAATCATGTTATTTTTCAACCGCTGGCACATCATACCAACATGATCTGCAGCACTACAGAAGTCAAGTTTTGTGATCTAAATTTAAATTACAGTTATAACCAACACTTTTAACTTCCAATCAATAGTTAGTTACTTTACCCTTACTCTGATTCTGCCCTTTTCTTATGCCTTGTAGTCATTTCAACTTGTTTGATATTTTTGGTTTTAATCAAAAGAAACATCTTTATATTATTAGAACGTTTAAATATAAACAAACAGGGAAGAAGAAAGATAAGAAAAGAAAAGAAAGAAAAGGAAGTAAAAAGAGGCAGGGTAAAGCAGTGGACGATGGAGGTGGGGCAATGGCCACAAATCCCTGAACAAATGGTGTTATTTCTTTACTACCCACAAGGGACTACACACAGAGGGACAAACAAGGACAGACAAACGGATTAAGTCGATTATATCGACCCCACTGCGTAACTGGTACTTATTGAATCGATCCCGAAAGGATGAAAGGCAAAGACGACCTCGGCAGAATTTGAACTCAGAACGTAGTGGCAGACGAAATACCGCTAAGCATTTCGCCCGGCGTGCTACTGCTTCTGCCAGCTCACCGCTCTGAACAATTGGTGTGCACAGCCATGCCCCATGCTGGTAACTATAATGGTGTGGTCACCACCATAGGGTTCATTCCTCCAATGGGTCACCATTATCCCTCTTTTTTGCAGAGGAAATCGGTAGTATGGGTTCCTAGAACACCTGTCATCTCAACTGGCACAAACCCATATTTTATAACTTCCCTAAATATACTCCATTTCTGCATTCAGAGAACTATTTTCACATCAGTATTATATTTTTTCTAGCTCCACATTGACTATTGGAGATATTTACCTTATTTTAATATCTCTGTATTATTTACTAACTAGCATACCTGTATCATGAAAAATGCCAACAGTTTTATTAATTATAGAAAATAACATATCGGAACAATGAAAGAAACCATTTTTAAATGTCAGCGATCAAATAAATATATGTACATATATACAGAATTGAAGCACTTAAGGAATCAGATATGGTTGTAGAGTCTTGGTTGAAAATATCATTCACATATTCTTTTATCTTCAGCACTGGATGGATGGCAGTGTTATACTTGGTGAACAGGTTGATAAAGAGCTACTCACCACAAAATTGACTACAGTCAGGACCTCCTTCACCGAGTTCCGTACCTTGGACTTCAGTGACCTGTGGCTCTTGCTCTCTCAGAACCAAGTGATGTTGCTGAAAAGATCATCTTCCTCCTTCTCGTTGCTGCTGGTGCTGCTGTCCTCCTCATTGGTCTCCATTAGGATTGTCTCTAAGATGATCTCCATAGCATTTGTTATTCTGCTAACCTGGCTGTTATTATACTGCTCCAGCCAAAACAGGTGAAACTGGGGATGGAAGGCAGTAGCCAGCTGGCACTCTAGGTCTTCTAGGAGGAGCCCACACCTTTTCATGATGCCTGCCAGTATCACGTCTACCAGAGTACTGCAGTACAGGAGATGTTAGAATTTGGCCTCTTTCAACTTTATGACGGAAACCACTACAGTTGGCAGAAGGTTCCCAAGAGAGGCCTCATCCTCCCACTGGATTTTATCCCTGGCCTTGGTAACATTAGACATCACCCGGGCACACTCCGTCAGGAAGCTGACATCAGAATCAGCAAAGGTCTACAGCTTCAACTGTGTCATCACCCTGTGGATGGTTCCCTTTCTCCAGTAGGTTGTTGAGAACAACAACAGAGTTACAGGTAGAGTTCCATCTGGTACTGTTGGGGACCACCAACCTCCACTTCAACCCCTTCCAGAATGTTGTTAGCTACCACCATGCTGCAGCTCTGCAGATTCCACAACTACTGTGCCTTGGACATGGCCTTCCTGCAGGCCAACTTGAACAAAGTGCTGTCAAGGGCCTTGTCAGCATCCATGCTGGCTACCAAGTTGAAGATATGGGTTGCACACTTCATGTGCACCCCAGGCCACTAGAGTCGTGAAGGATTGCATCAATGGACATTTACTCAACTTTGTCCACATCCCCAGCCTCGGGATCTACATCCAGGTCCACATCCTCGATGCCCTCCACATCCGGATTGGCAGTATCCTCAGGAATGTCTGGCAAGAGTTCAACTTATGTACCAAAATGCAAGGATTTTGCTATAGTTTGTCATGGCCCTGGTCACCTTGTCTTACAGATGGAACTTGTAATGGGTATTCATCATGGCCTGGGTGAAAGCATCAAAGTGTGATGCCCTCTGAGTCAAGAACAGGCCAGGATGGCGTGTTGTCTCATGCAGGTTTTGGGGTCCAGCCAGTGCACCAAAATGTTAAATTGTTAAGAGACATAAATTGTAAAATTAAAAACTTAAAATTATATATATATATATATATATATATATTACGGAGATGTACTTGCATAGTAAGTGACCTGATCTGAGACTGTGTGCTGAAACAAAAACAATTGCAGCATGGAACATGTTTATAAGGCATTTAAAAACACACAAAAACTGTTATATTCACTTCAACATTTAAATTCAATTTATGAAAATATTTTCACTGCTTTGAAACCGTGACCTGTTCACTGAAAAGATTCTGTGCTGCATCTGTGTGTGTGTATGTAT
>NC_068998.1:24238651-24240841 GCF_001194135.2 Octopus bimaculoides
ATTTCAGAACTTAAGGTTCGTTTATTCATTATTACATTAAATATTGCTGTTTTGGCTGTGCAGACTTAATCATCAGTGGAATATATAAATACCATATATTAGGAAGGAATTTCAACCATGTTTCGTGGTCTGCTACCACAACAGCTTCTTTATAGGATCCAGTTAGCTCAAGACATCATCAGGAGGAACCACGTCCGGTTTCGGCCCCTACTCCTCTACCGTTTTGACGTGGCGGGGCCCTTCCTTTCGGAGGTGTCTTCAGCTCTGGTGTTGGGTGCATGTCTTCTTTCTTCTATTCCCTGGCCTCTACAATGCAGCATCAACGAGTGTCAGCGTCCGACTGATCGTCATGTCAAGTTCCCCTTTTTATTTCATTTAGCTATTTTTCATTTTATTACATTAATTAAGAAAATAATTATTTGATAAATAATTAAATTAAATTAAATTAAGAAAATATGAAGTATGCCATGATAATAATTTAATAAACTTGTATAATTTTAATTTAGAAATATCTTGTAAGATAATTTCAACTGTTTATGGCTGGCCAAGATCATTCTGTCCAGGGTGCAGCGGGTCATCGACGTCTTGCTGAGGTCCAGTGTCTTGATCAGGCCAACCAAGGTGGGGGACTCCACTACATGCAGCAGTAGCATGTTGTTGACAAACAAGTCTACAATCTTTCTGTCCACCATAGACTGACGGACACCAGTGCCAGCAGTTTGGGCAAATGCCTTGGTGTGCTTTCTTTGCACATGGCTTTGATGACTGGCTACTGGCACTGCTACCAGAAGGTTGTCTGTGTTTCCCACAGGAAGATCCATCCTTGATCCCCTCCTCAAACTGGATGGCAAGCACTTGGTGTTTCCGCTTGACATGCAACTTCAAGTTGGAGAGGTTCACTATTTGTCCCTTGATAGGGGTCTCCTCGGGCTAGCACATGACACCCCAGAAGTACAGGATTTTGGCGTTCTTCTTATCCCGTGATGTGAGGACAAAGTAGTCCTCCAGGTAGGAAACGGATTCTGAGACTCCTGGCTCTCAAATTGAGTGACCTATGCCTCACCTACAAGCGTTAAAGAGTTCTCAACAGGCCCTTCATCCTCAGACTAAACAAAAACGTCTTCACCTTCCATAACAATAAGCGATAACTTGATAAGCCAATAACGTACAATTCTGTCACTGACACTGTAAGACTGTCTGTAAAGTGACAACATCATAAGTAAACACAACTCAAACTGCAGAATTACACAATGCTGCTCAGCTAGCTGCGGCTGCATTGATCAATCACATCTTGTCACATGTACACGTAGTCAGCCAATAGCATGCCTGAGAGACTCTTTGAGACATGCCCACAACAGACAGGAACAAACATATGAATTTTGTTATCAGACTTAAAGTTAGTGGAACTAAATTTAGCAGAAATTAGTTGGTCCGTAAATGATTTCCAAAGTTAGTGAAAACGCTAATCTGCTAAACAAAAAGAGTTAGCTTCACTAATTAGCTGTTAACGGATTAGTAGCACCGTGCCCACCACTGAATATATATATATATATATATATATATATATATATATATACATATATATATATATATATACGCACACACACACACACACATTTGCTTCCCAACTACATTGACCTGGGTTCAGTCCCCCTGCATGGGCAAGTATCTTTTACTATAGCCTTGGGCCAACCAAAGCTTTGTGAGTGGATTTGGTAGACAGAAACTGAAAGAAGCCTGTTATATATATATATATATATATATATAATCAAGTGGAGAATGGTGTGATTTAAATGATAAATTACTTGCCTCTAGGTACCTTCTAACAAAGACGGTACCCACACAAGTAATCTCCAGGAGTGACTTCAGATTTAATTACTCCCCGGTTGATTAAATACGTCAGCCTACCCCTTGAATGTTTGAATATTTAAACAATCCTATCATATGCATCATCATCATCATCATCATCGTTTAACGTCCGCTTTCCATGCTAGCATGGGTTGGACGATTTGACTGAGGACTGGTGAAACCGGATGGCAACACCAGGCTCCAGTCTAATTTGGCAGAGTTTCTACAGCTGGATGCCCTTCCTAACGCCAACCACTCAGAGAGTGTAGTGGGTGCTTTTACGTGTCACCCGCACTGCTTTTACGTGTCACCCGCATATATATATATATATATATATATATA
>NC_068998.1:24240887-24243080 GCF_001194135.2 Octopus bimaculoides
GTGTGTGTGTGTGTGTGTGTGTGTGTGTGTGCGTGCATTTGTGTTTGTGTTTGTCCCCTCCTCTGTCAGTACTTGACAACTGGTGTTGGTGTGTTTACATCCCCATACTTTAGCAATTTGGCAAAAGATACTAACAGAACAAGAACTAGACTAAAAAAAGTAATAAGTCTTAGGGACGATTTTTCCACTGCAATCATTGAAGGCTGTGTCCCAGCATGGCCACATGGCCACAGTCTAATGATTGTGTGGGTATGTATATATCTAAAGATACACACACACACACACACACACAGATAGATATGCAGGCATACATCAATTCATTTCTTATTAAGTTTTAATGTCACCCCTGAAATCTCATCCATTTATTTACTAGCAGACTATCAGATAATTTTTTGGAAATACATTGTCTCTTGAAATCAATTCTATTGTTTTCTAAGGGTTTTTTTTTTTAAAGACATATTTTTCAACTTTGCAATGTATAAGTATTCCACATTTTAAACTTTTACATGTAGATCTCATATGTTTCTCACACTATTATGCACTCTCTTTGCATCTTCAATATTTTCTGATTATTATCTCTTTTTCTCCACCTATACACACACATATATATATATACATGTGCATATACATAAATACTTATGTACATCTATCTATATGTATATAGATTTGGAGAGAGAGAGAGAAAGAGAGATAAGTAGATAGATAGATATACTTATGCACATATGTATTTCCCTACATTTATAGCTATTTTGTCACTTACATAGGTCGTTTAGTTTCTCTCTCTTTTTATTCCTGCTTACATGTATACATAAATTTCTAAATAAAACTGTGTCAATGTGGAATCTTTGGAAGAGAAAATCTCTTGAAATAGAATGTAGAAACCCTTAATGGAGTCTGCATTGTTCCGTAGTCATTCACAGTATGTCTCCCTGACTCAATTTAAACAGTTTTATGTACGATAAGTTCATGGGAGCAAAATGCATTGCAATTTTTCATGAAACATTAAAAACAAAATACTTATTCTCAGCATCTGTATTATACTCAGTCTTTTATTTGCTAGTTTTATTACTAACCCTGTGAATATTTATCACATATCGTGGAACCTTGGTTTACAAATTTAATTCGATCCTGAAGGCTGTTCGTCAATTACCAGTAAGTTCACCACCACCAATTCACCGCAGGGAAAGTTCACTACTATCAGTTCACTGTTGAAGAAAGTTCACTGAGAGGAAAGTTCACTACAAGGAAAGTTCACTGAGAAAATATATCCAAAGTATCTCATCATTAATATTTAAAAACTATTTCATTGGAAAAAAAAAATGGTGAACTGATGATGGGGAACTTTCTCTGCAGTGAATTGATGATGGTGAACTTAAAGATCATGCTGTTCATCATCCAAAAAGAATCACAGGATCACAAGTAGTGTGAAGTCATGAGAATTTTCCAAATTCATGACAGATTCCAAAATTAACATAATATTATGATTCCAAAACTGACATAATACTGCTTACACCAACCAAAATTGCAGGTTTGAGCGTTCATTACTGAAGACACTATTTGTTACCCAAGACGTTTTATGTTTGAAAAATTGTTTGTAAACTGATTTGTTCATTATGAGAAGCATTCATAAGCTGCAGTTCCTCTGCATGCCTGCATGTATATGTATGTGTATGTGCACGTGTGTGAGTGTATATAATTGCGCTCCTTGATACCACTTAGCTTTCTGAACCTCAGAAACATTTCACTTGAAACCGATCCTGCTCTCTGGGTACTAACCTCTCTGTGGGCATATTACATCGATTACCTTACTGTGCATATTACATTGATTAACTTACTCCAAATTATCTTTCCTTTTCTACCACCATACATTTTTCATTCTCCCACTACAAGCTTGGAATGTCTAACCACCAACACTCCCTATCCTTCTACCCTCACTCTATTTCTACTCACCTCATATCTTGATGGTTCACCACATCACTTCAATTTTTATCCATTTCCAGCTCCACTTTGGTTACTCCCACGCTCTCTTGTATGAGCTGAGTAACTATGTAACTCTTCTACAGCAAGAAACCTATTCTATTCTGGGTCCTTCTCTCATATTATAACTCATCATTTTCTTTTGCTATTAATACTGCTTCAGCCACTAAAATTACTTCATATATATATATATATATATATATATATATATATATA
>NC_068998.1:24243913-24264101 GCF_001194135.2 Octopus bimaculoides
TATATATATATATATATATATATATCATCAGTTAATATCTGTTTTCCATGGATGGTTTGACAGGAGCTGGGAAACCAGAGAGCTACATTAGGCTTCAATTGTTTGTTTTGGCAAGGTCTCTATAACTGGATACACTTCATAATGCTGACCCCTTTACAGAGTGTACCAGGTGCTTTTTATGTGGCACCAGCATAGGTACTCTGTATGTGGTACCAGCATGGGTGCATTTTAGGTGGAACTAGTCAGCTCTGTAACATAATGTATACAAATTGTTCATAGACATGTTACAGTAGTATCTACACGTCTCTTATAGATATGCTGTAATAAAAATAATAAATATCAGATCAATATCTAATAATATTCAATAAAAACCCACTATTTATTGTGTTTTTAACACAGCATATCTATAAGAAATGTTATCTCTGGCTTGTACCACAAAACTTGGCCTATCTACAATGTATATACATTATGTATGATATATAAGTGGTTATTTAACTCTCTCAGTTGTGTTCTGCATATATATGTATCCTATGTGTGTATTTATGTATCATATTAGTTCCAAATTTTGGCACAAAACCAACAACTTTGGGGAGGAGTAAGTCGATTACATCAGCACCAGTGCTCAACTGGTACTTATTTTATTGACCCTGAAAAGAAGAAAGGTAAAGTCAACCCTCAGCAGAATTTGATCTCAGAATGTAGCAAAGGACAAAATGCTACTGAGCTTATGACCCAGCATGCTTACAATTCTGCCAGCTCATTATTATCATAGTATTTTGTCAGTTTTGGAATCATAATATTATGTTAATTTTGGAATCTGTCATGGATTTGGAAAATTCTCATGACTTCACACTACTTGTGATCCTGTGATTCTTTTTCATCTGGCACATAGGTGCATACAGCACATCAGGGAAAGTTTGTCTTTATTGTTACATTTATCAATTTTGAGAAAGGTTTTTATGACTCCAATCCTCTATTTGCTACTCAGTCACAGCATATTAAGTATTAATCAAGCGTGTGTACAGAGATGCATGCAAAACTTCTTCTGCATGCAAATTTATTCTGGACATAGAGACATGAACATCTAAAGAATATGCAATCTCTGGATTTTAAATAATGTATACCCAAATACACACACACACATGTGCACAAACACATGCATGTGGACAAACACATGCATGTGCACAAACACATGCATGCACATAATCATATACATAAGTAAACTACTTCATAAACACAATAATTCATAAGAACCATCTTAACTATAAAAGCCTACTTTGAATTGTAGGAACTTTTCCAAACAGTCGCAAATATAGAAATAAATATATTTAAAGAAATTATAGTTTCTGGGGAATTATTCTCAAAATATTTCTCTGAACTATCAGTATACAAGAAATAAAAGCATAATTTCTTTCTCTAAAACCAAAATTACAAAGAAACATCAATGAAATTGGAAATTGTCTAAAAGTCACAAAATTTCTCTTACAGCAGACATAAACAAGTATGCAACACATTGAAATGTTTGCTTTTGTTATAGGTTCCATTAAAAGGACAGTAGTATATCATTGATCTATTGATTGAAATAATGCTTCTGGATAAAATCCAGCTCAATGCAGCAGCGAAGAAGTATTCAGTACATTGGATCAAGAACTATATTAGCCTTGTAACATTAAACTTGATAGTTTTATGAGTGGAACCTGACCTCTACTTGTGTCAATATTATTGCAATGATATAGTTAGATGTATTATAACTAGTTATGTCAATTTCCTCTTTATACAGTCACTTCAGTTAAATGTGCTCTATCTCAGTAATGACAGAGTTTAAAGTTTCTGACAAGTAAAATTCTCAATAAAACATTTTTATGTTGCTCATATATAAAATGAAGATTTTAATTCCTTAATATTCTTGGCAAATCATTCCCCTACAAATCTGAGTGTGTAACAACTAGACAGCAACTTATTTATTCAATTTCTTACAAATACATGTAGCCTCATATATACAGTATAAACTTACAACCGTTTGGTTGTAAGTTTTGTGTGATCCAAATGACATACAGTTAAAGCAATATCTTTTAGAAGACAAATTTAGTTAATAGCTTATACATACTCCAAATATTTGCCAATAAAACAACTCCGATTACCTAATGTTTAGATTTTTATAAAACATTAAGTTTGCAGTTTTTTTAAAAAAAAAACTCTATCATTTTATTGAATTTATAACTAAATTTACAATAACATCTTTTGGTTACAACTTCATTGTGTTTCTAATGGTGTGAGTGACAGGGAATGTTAGTAACTCAAAGTGGTTTTTAGTGAAACACTGTTTTAGGGGTATGGTATTCTTGCTGATGTTATACCTTTACTGACATACATTATCAAAAGATATTCAAACACACATTTAAGTGCCATGCATTGGGACTGAACTCAAAATCAAATGGCTGCAATGTGAACTTTTTCCCTATACAGCCAGCTCTGCACTCATTTATTGAATACAATGCATTATATGGATGATAATGTTTGCTAATACTCAACTCAAGTCTATGGGAAAAAATTATTTCTCAAGAAGTCATACAGTAGAATTGAAACCGAAAACCATGTTGTTGCAAAATAAATTTCTTAAACATGTAGCTGTGTATGCACCCATTTAGCTGACACATTCTATATATGATTATAGTCACTAGTTTTATATAAACAGGAACATGGCTACCACAATATATTTGATAAAATTACTGAAACAAGGCATCAAAGGAATATATGCATGTACTTATGTATGTGCATATATGTGTATATTTATATCTGTATGTGAGTATGTGTGTATACATATGAATATATAGCACATTTGTATGTGCCACTGTGTGTGTATGCATGTATATATACACATAATTATGAGTGTGTATGTATACATATATATATATGTATGTATGCATGTATATGTTTTTTTATGTAAATATGTATATCAGTGATTTGTATGCACGTGTGTGTGTGTGTGTGTGTGTGAAAATAGTGCACCTAAAAGAACAGATGATAGAAATGCAAATTAGGAAGTGAATATTCGAGAAAATTTTTAAAACTACTCAATAAATATTCATTGAAAGAAAATGAAATTCATTGTTTCAGGCAAATGCATGGGAATACAAACATTTTAAGAGCACAATGGTTAGATATATGAAATGAGTCGTTGTGATTGTTTTAATCCCAGGTCAGCTCTGGTGAAACAAACCTATGATCAAATGTGTTCCACCAATAATCATTCCATGCATATTTTGTAAACAATATGCCTTTCTTCAAACAGGTACTGTGTAATTTTGGTGTGATGTGACTGTCAGTTCTTAACAAATCAGAGCTGTTGTTGTTGTTTAGCCTTGGGTCAATCCTGATTGAGAAAAACTTTGATCTAAGGCATTCCAGACATGACCACTATACCCTATATACATGTGTGTGTGTGTGTGTATACACATAAGAAAGTTCTAATTGAAGCATTTGACAAGTGGAGTTACTGACATACAGTACGGAGAACAACTGTAAATTCCTATGGAACAACCTACTGAAAACTGCAGAACAAATCTGTGGTTGGTGCAATATTCCAGTTAGACCAACAGAAAGTGTGAAGGAGGCACACCATAAAAGCAAAGAGAGGGGTTAGAAAGGTTTGTAGAAAGCAGGGTAATAGAGGATATTATCAGATAGGTAGAAGAGAAGCAGGGTGACAGGTATATTAAGCATGCAGGGAAGCAGAAAGGAAGAGATTTGCCAATGTTTGGCAGCACAAGAAGCAGAGGCATAAGTTGTTTGAATTGCAAGACAGTATATCAAAGAAAAATCAAGCTTTTGTGAGAGAGAAGTGTGTATGGCTATATCATGGTCACTTGCATTTAAAGATTCTGAAGAGAAAAAGGCATAGAAGTGCTAATATAAAAAGCTACTAAATGTGGAGAATGCATAAGAGAAAGAGAGTTTTCCTAATGTGAACCTGACAGAGGAGACAACCATTCTAGTTGACAGCAATATGATCAATTAAACAGTTAATGATGAGGATGGGAAATTCTCTGGTTCATCTAGAATTACTGCTGAGATGCTTAAAATAGATAGCCTACTCACTTGTATAATTAAACTGGTTGTACAAAAAATGTCATGCCCTACAAATTGTGTAGTAGCATCATAGTTAACTGTTACAAGAATAAGGGAAATGTCTTAGAGATAAGTAGTTTCAGAGACATCAAATTCCTGCTCCGAATCATAAACATTACAGAAGAGCTATAGCTCAACTCATTAGGATGAGAGTTAGCCTAGAAGAGATGCAGCTTGCTTTTGCACAAAAAGTGGTGCCACTTTTCTAGTAAGACAATCAAAGTAAACTGCTGTAATTGGTATTCATTGATCTGGAGGAAACCTTTGATGAGATCCTTTGCTCCCTGATCTGGTGGTTAGTGTGGAGGCCAGGGGTAAACAAATGGCACATGAGAGTCATTCAAGCTATGCTGTAAGGTGAGATTTAGTAACAAGAACAGCAATGAATTTAGTGTACAACTAGTAGTTCCCTAATGCTTGGTTCTAAGTCAGTTATTTATCATTGTTCTCCAGGCCATTAGAGTGGTGTTTAGGCAGGTTGCCCAAGAGCACTGCTCCATGCAGAAGACCTTGTTCTTTGAGCTGAATTTGAAGTAGAATTAGAAAAGAAATTCCTAATGTGGAAGCAAGATCTGGAATCAAAGAGCTTCAAAGTTAACTTGAACACAAAAGACCAAAGTTCTATTTAGTAGGAAAACAGATAGAATGCTAATCCATTTAGAAAAATCGCCTTGTTTGATATTAAGGAAAGTGCAGGTAGAAATTCAATATGGTGTACTCAGTGCAAGCTATAGAAACATAAAAGGAGCATTGAAATCACAAGGTGTTAGCAAAGATAAATTTTATTTGTGGCAGATTTGCAGGGGTAATAAACACAAAGAACATGAGGGAAATAGATTTTCTTGAATGCTGAAGTCAGTTCTTAGAGATGATAAATAGATTCTGTTACTTATCAGCAGTGATGGACTTAATTAGCATTGGAAGAGGATTTTCTGAAAGTATGGTCAGTGGAATAGAAATTAGTTGGAGAAAGTTCAGAGAACTATTATCTCAGTTAGTAATCAAAGGCTTGTGGCTTACAATGATTGAGTGATGCTTGTGAATAAAAAGTAATGGTACATGGGAGTGAAACATGGGCCATAAATGCAGAGGGCATGCAAAGTTTAGAAATAAATGAGACGGCATTGCTTTGCATCAGTGTGCATCTATGACAAAGTGCAAACATACTGAGAGAAAAATTAGGTATAAGAGGAATCAGATGTGGAATGAAAGAGAGAAGGCTGCATTAGTATGGTTATGTGATGACAGATGCAAAAAGAAGTGCTGATTGCTAAATATAGATGGAATCTTTTGATGGGGGAGAAGTAGTGAATGTGGGATGAAACAGTGAATACCATCCTCAGAATGTTGAGCCTCAAGAGGTGGTAACAAATGACTGAAATAATTGGTGATTTGCTGTTCTCAAGATTTGTCCATCTCAACAAAAAATGAGGTCTGTGTACACCCCCATATCCAATCTGTTCCTGCCAAGCCTTTCTCACAACACTTCTTCCAATTAATTTTCCTCTGCTACTGTTCTAACTGCAGCACTAAACTATGCAGTGGTTATAACCATATGAGAGCAGAACTGCACATATTTCAATGCCCTTTTGTACTACAAGTTATCCCTTTCTTTGGGACCACTTCCTTTGTCACCAATCTTGTATTCTCAATATCATCCCTTACTCTTTTATTTTCTACTGAATATTCTCTTTCCTCTTACCAGTCTCTTATATCTACCATAGTTGACACCCACCACCTCTGTAGGTATCACTACTCTCTTGCAAAATACTTGTACTTGTCCCTCTAGTCATACTTTAACCACTTGATGCCTGGCTACATCCTAAATGAGTTGAGGGCTTTGATTTGCAAATTACTTGGTGACCTTGGTGACCTTACTAGTACTGGTGCTATAAAACACTCAGAACTACACGCTTTAAAGTGGTTGGCACCACGAAGGGTCTCCAGTCATAGAAACTGCATGAAAGCAGTCATGGGTACTTGATGCAGTTCTCTGGCTCTTCAGATCCTGTCAAACCAGATCAGCAGGGAAGAGGGACTTTAAATGATGATGATTACATTTCTTATAGGATTACATTATCCAATATGGTCTTTTGCTACAAAGGTAGGGTGTGACTTGAAAGAATGCAACTACTATTTCTAGCACTTCAGGAGACTATATAGAGGTGACGTCATTAGTTTAGGATTAGAGAAGTAAATACAAGGGACATTGTAAAGAAAAAGACTACCTTGTATATGAGTGGTGTGCAAAATTCTCCTTGTGTCATATAACATAATCTCCCATCACTAGTACAATAGTCCCATCACTAGAACAATTGTCTCCTATCAATAGTTTCCCATCAGCTAGAACAATAAAGTCTGTGCTAGAGGGAAAAGGGCTTATAAGATTGAAATATGTTCTCACTCCACCAAGCTAATGTAGTATTTTTTTTCTACACAAATGTATTTCTAATTAGGTTTTTAATGGACACATCAATAAATATGCAACCAGTAACTTGATTACTGTTTTTCAAACTAACAGCATCTGATTTGTTTTTGTAAAGTATAAAATTGTCATGAACAGAAATATTCTGTTGACAACTATGTTTAAATTGAATCCCAGAATCTAAGTTATTTTTCATATACTGTCTAAAATAATGGCTTTTAACACAGCGTTTAGGTTCAGGTACACATTCACAAAAACACACAAACACTTTCATATACGCACACTACTTGAGTTAAGGATGTGACTACGTAGAGCACCTCTCCATGTCTCACCAGTAATTTTTTTACACCAATAACTTTGCAAACATTTATTGCTGCAAAAAACATCAAAATTAAATTAAATATTTCAAAAAGAGAAGAGATGAATTTAATAATATCTGACTATATGTCATCTTTCTTCCATCACAAACCATTCAATTGAAATCAACAATGAAAACTTAGACATTTTCCACCTTTTCCTTTCTCTGCCTGCCTGCCTCTCTCTCTCTCTCTTTCATATTGTTTGTTACCTTTCTTGCATCAATTATTTACATTTCTTTGGCTAACTTCATTATACTGGTTCTTCTCTCACACATTACATCTTTCTCTCTTTCCAAGTTTTATCTTAGTTTTATCTTCTGTCTCCTCTCACTCTGTCTCTCTATCTCGCTCTCTCTCTCATGCATACACACGTTTACAAATATAATGATGTACACACACCTGATTTTATCAAACATGATAGTACTTGTTAACCTACTCTAAATAACCCATCATACTAACTTCAATAACATCTGAAGCTATTAACAGGCACTTGGAAGACTTCCACAGAAAATGGAAAACTTCCTTTACCTAAAAGTCAAATAAATGAGAGCATTTTGAGTATTTCATTACAAATATCTTGTGCTATGAAAATATTTTCTGTTAGACATCATTTAGCATCGTTTTAATGTTTTCGTATTCATACTTGCATGGATTAGATGGAATTTATTGAGGCAGATTTTTAATGGCTGGATGCTCTTCCTGTCACCAACCCTTCCAAACAAGAAAATATTTTTCTGTGGTTGGGCATGTTTTCACAGTAGACTGAAAATGAGAGACACTGCTTGTGTGTCAAGATGTCTGTTCATAACTACTGTGTGACGTGAAGATGATGGGATACAAACATACACGCACACACAGATACACACACACACACACAGATGCATAAATACACACACACACACACGCACACACAAATGTATATACACATAGTGTGATTCTTTCAGTTTCCATCTACCAAATCTACTTACCAGGCTTGGGTTGGTGAGGGATTATGGTGGAAGACAATTGGCCAAAGTACTATACAATGGGACTGAATCCTAAATGACATGATTAGAAAGCAAACATCTATGCCTGCACCTGAAGGTTTATCTGCTGTATCACAGAACAAATCCTTGAATTAATGTAACAGACAAATGATGATGTAAATTAGAAGTGAGAAGAGTGTCAGTATTTCTAAACATCTATGCCAAGGAGCTGCTGTATTTCCATAAAGTTGTACATATCTGTCCATCTATCTTCTCTGCTCATGGTTCCTGGGAGGGTCGTGGGGTTAAAGCTCTCAGGCACCTCCTCCATAGAGTCCTATCAGAAATAACCATCCTTACACTTTCCAGCTGAATTCTTAAGCATAATCAACTGAAACTATGGATATTATCCAACCATCTCATTCTTGGTCTACCCCTGGGTCTGGGCGCATGCCATTTGGCCCAGCTTGAATCCATCTTCTGATTCTTTCCTGTGACATTCTAATCATATATTTGATATTGCAAAGATGTAATGTCTTAGTGAGAAGTTGTTGCTTGATCCAGAGAAATGTCCTCTGAGCTTCACACTCAGAAACCTTTCACAGCAAATGGAAAAGTTTCTTTACCTAAAAGCCAAATATAAATGAAAAAATTTGAGTATTCATTATCCTTAACCACTACGTCACATGGGCATATGGCGTAGTGGTTAAGAACGCGGGCTACTAACCCCAAGATTCTGAGTTCGATTCCAGGCAGTGACCTGAATAATAATAATAATAATACTAATAATAACATCGAAAAATACCCTAGGAATGAGAACCCAGGTTCAAAATTTCCCCAAGACACCTGATGAATGCTGGAGGGTATATCAACCGAAACATTGTGTTAACAACAAACAAGATGAGGACAAATATCTGTCAAATGTAAATAATGTAAATAATGTACATAATTCCTCATCTCTCAAATATAGAACTGTATTTTGAGTATTTCACTGCAAATATTTAGTGCTATGGAAAAATTTATCCTCATTTCAATGTTTGTTCTTTCATGCTTACATGGGTCAGATGGAATTTACTGTGGCAGATTTCTTATGGCTGGATGCCCTTCCCTGTCACCAATCCATACCTGTTTCCAAACAAGAAACAACATTATTTCAGAGATCCTTTAGAAGAAACCCATGTTGACCACTTGTGTTTGCAACTGTATCTTTTCAGTCATTATCCAACATTCATGAACATATGTGAGGATAGACATGAAAACTGAATTAACCCCTTAGCATTCAGATTTCTTTGTCAAATGTGATGCTTATTTGTTTCCATTGGTTTGAATTAATCATGTACTATCTTGTAGCTAAGAAATTTTCATGATGTGATTGCTTAGTTTTAGAAAGGCATTGCCAGTTAAGTGTGAGAAGCCAGATTTGGCCTGTTTTAACATAAAACTGGTAGAATATTTAGGCCAGATATGGCCAGGTTGAATGCTAAAGGGCTAAATAAATGAAAATGTTTGTTCTTGGATAAACAGTGCTAAATCAAAACAATTCAATGTGGGTATTGAAATTCAGCAGTATTGTCATCTCACTTTTACATAATTTTCATGAACTGGTTTGACATACACAGCCATTGTGCAAGTGGTGTCACAGTCAGTAAACGTAGAATCAGTCAGATGATAATTGAAGACAACAGGGTGCTACTTAGCTTATCAGAAGATAATCTCCAGCATCCATTGAATGGGTTTGCTGCTGAGTGCTGCAAGGTAGGGATGAGAATTAGTGTTCTAAAGACTGAGATGCTGAACATCTCAAGAAGGTCTTTCCAGTTAATGGACCATCGTTGGGACAAGTGGAGAAGTTTAAGTACAATGAGTGAGAGAATATAGAAAGCTGAAATGGAAACTAGAATTGCACAATAATTCTAGAACTGCACAGCTGGTGCACTACTATGCTGGCACTCTGATGCACCAGCACTTGATCCTTAGAAGAGAAGAGGTTGCCAAAAAAGTCAAACTCACTATCTTCAATTTGGTTTGTATGCCTACCCCTACCTATTTTATAGCAAATATCAATGTTATAAAATTCAATCTAGAAGCTATAGTTCCATATTACACAATTATATCTTTGTATATAGTTTCAAATACATTGTATAAGATTCATTAATCTCATTTTAAATTGAATTATAAAAATAAATCTAATCTGTATTGGCATCACTTCTATAAAGTCTATACCAGCAAAAATATCCAAGCATTACCTGGAAAATATTTTAGATTATAGAATATATAACAGAAACTCATTATGTCTGCAGTTTATTGTTTTCTTTTATTATTTACTTGCTTGTTTTATATTCTTTATATATATTTATTTATCTATTTTTTCCTAAGAAAGTTTTCATGGCTTTACCTTATATACAGCTAGATTTATTGAAGCTTAACTTTGATATGAGTCCACAAATTTTGAAGAAGTGAGAAAGTCCCTTATCTGGCTGCCATTTGTTGACAGGTAATTATTTTCTTGACACCAGAAGGATGAAAGGCAAATCTTGGCTGAATTTGAACTCTGAAACAAAGAAACAAATTTATAAAAAACTAAAATACTGGAAATAAAACAAATTATATATTTTCAGACATTTTCACTCATCTTCCCTGTGCAATTTCTTCATATTCTTCCTCAACAAAATAAATAAATGAATAAATAAATAAAAGATTTTTGTTGGCATGAATTTCAATACCTGTAAATCAATTGAATAAGTTGTCAGAGAAATGACAATGTCAATAAAATGTCAATAATTATTTCAAAAAATATAAAATATTTAAATACACACATGAAGAGAAATATCAAGAGCTGGATTCAGCTCAGTAGCAATGCATGGAAGGTGAAAGCTGTGCAAACTGCACAAAAGTGGCCAGTGTGTAAGAACAGGTCAATTTGACTACCAAAGACAGCAGCCAAAACCCATGCTATGTTACTGATTCAGCACCTTAATATTTTGAAAATCTCTCTCTCTCTCTCTCTCTTCCTACCTCTCTCTTTCTGTCTCCCTCCTTCCCCCTCTCTTTCTCTTTCCCTCTCGCCTTCCTATCCTTCCCCCTTTCTCTCTCTTTCTGTCTCATTCCTTCTCCTCTCTCTCCTTCTCTTTCCCTCTCGCCTTCCTATCCTTCCCTCTCTCCTACTTCTATCTCTCTTTCTCTCCATCCTCTCTCTCTTACTGTCTCCCTACTTCCCCCCCTCTCTCTCTCCTTCTCTCTTTCCCTCTTGCCTTGCTATCCTGCCCTCCTTCTCTCTCTTCCTTTCTCTCTCTTCTAATAAATTGTATGATTGTTAAGGTGTCATTAATGTTTATGATCCTACCAACTCACTGCCTTTCTGCAAATAAATAAATATTAGCTTACAACAATATCAAGAATATTGTGGAGGTGCACTGATTCATAGGCATCTCTCAAATTTAGTTTATGTAGACCGGAAGGCACATGGCTCAGTGGTTAAAGTGTTGGACTCACAAACATGATGTAGTGAATTATATTCCCAGACCGGGCTGTGTGTTGTGTTCTTGAGCAAGACACTTTATTTCACATTGCTCCAGTTCACTCAGTTGTAGAAATGAGTTGCAATGTCACTGGTGCCAAGCTGTATCAGTCTTTGCCTTTCCCTCGGAGAACACCGGTAGTGTGGAGAGGGGAAACTGGTATGCATGGGCGACTGCTGGTCTTCCATAAACAACCTTGCCCAGACTTGTGCCTAGGAGGGTAAATTTCTAGGTGCAATCCTGTGGTCATTCATGTCCGAAGGGGGTCTTTACCCTTTACCATTATTGACAGACAAAAGAAGCAATCACTATGCTCTATGGCTTTTTGTATTCTTTTTATTCTTTAATGGTTTTAATCAATTGAACTGTGGCCATGTTGCAGCATCCTCTTCAACAGTGTACATGATTGCATTGAACCTGATCAGTGGATAATAGTGGTAATATTTTCCATACATTGTTCTTTCAGTGGTCTCTTAGTTTAATGGTACAGAGCGCTCAGCTGGAATTTGAGGGGAACAGGGTTTGAGACTCTGTAGAGACTTGCTGGCTACTTTTTAAGTCAGTGAACTAGCAGAATCTTTCACCAGACCAGGCTAAATTGTTAGCAGCATTTCATCTCTCTTTACATTCTGAATTCGAATTTCACTATGGTCAACTTTGCCTTTCATCCGTTTTTAGGATTGATCTAAGTACCAGTGAGAAATGCGGTCAATGTAATCAACTTGCCCCCGCTCCTGAAATTTCTGGTCTTGTGCTAAAATCTGAAATCAATATTTTCTTTCATTTTTTTAATTAATCCATATGGCAAATTTCTTTAGATAGTAAGCAAGAAACTGAGGTTTAAAGAATTAGAAAGGTTGTGTTGTGATGCTGATGCATTTCCATACAACACTACATGGATACGTTTATGTCCTCATATGCTGAAATCGTATGCCAGGTTAAGGTTTCTTCTCAACAGTGACAAAGTTTCCTAATTTTGATTCTTAAGCACAGGCACAAGCCACAAAATTTGTGATATGGTGTAATTGTATATGTCAACCTCAGTCGGTTCTTATTTTTATCAACCCAGGAAGTATGCCCATGACTAAGATGGTGATGGTGGTGGTGGTGGGAGGGCACTGTCCCCTCAATATTCAATGGTGTACCCTCAGATTTAGAAAATACAGTTTACAAAATCTTCCTGCAATACACTTCTTGAAGTCTGACTAACATTCTCATTGCTAAGGGGTTGCACTCAACAGCACTGCCCCCTTCACTATCCAATGTTGAATCCTCAAGTTTACAGTGAAGTACTTATTTTGAAACTCCACTTCACCATTATCATGAATTAGTGCCAACCCAGAATATTCTGAAGCACCCACTGCTGACACCAAAGTCTGGAAGGTTAGAATTTAAAGTTGGTCTGAACATGATTGGAACGGAGAAAGACCTGATGAAATACTGTATGACATTTTATACCAATAAGTGTATTGCCTTGCAGCTAATTAATCTGCTGGAAATAGGAGTTACATCTCCCTCATATCAAATGCTAACATTTGAAGAAAGGGCAAATAAATTAGATAATAGGGTCTTGGATGTAATTTGGCTAAAGATAAAGATAGTACAACCATAGTTTTGGGCCATTTGATCTTCTAATCTGCTCATGGATGATTTAACAATAACAAAAACAACATAACAACAACCACAAAGTATTCTGTTAACTATTTTACTGATACAATCCAATCCACCATTCTGGAGTTTTCTGATACACACCAAAGTGTTGAATTGGCAGGAACGGTTGAGCATCAAACAAAATACCTTGTGTTATTGAGTTGCAACTCTTTACATTCTGATTTAGAATCCTGCTGAGGTCAACTTTGCCTTTCATCCCTCTGAGATGAATAAAATAAAGTGCTAGTCAAGTACTGTGCTCGATATAATCGACAGTAGCCATACATACATTAGAGGCTTTTTGCTTATGTAAGAAATCAATACTAGCTAAGTTTTATCTCTTGAACAATATTTCTGAATACACTGAAGGAAATATAACTATAAATCAGAAAGAGAAATAATATCTGCTAGTGTTTAGAACATATTGGTAGGTAGAGGTACACATTGATCTTCACACCAATTCCTGTAAATCTCTGTGATAGAGACATGTTATTAGAATACAGCAAATTTTGTTATGCTAGTGTATGTATAGGGCTGTATATATGTCTCCACCAATAAACCAGATTCTTATGTAAGATATTAATACAGAGCCCAATAGAAATATATCATAGTTCTGGAAACAATATATATGTGTGTGCGTGTTTGTGCATGTGTGCATGCATATGTGTGTGAGTCTGTGTGTGCGCATACACATGTGTGTGTGTGCATATGCATATATGTGTCTGTGTCTGTCTATCTGTGTTGACGCACAAACACACAAACTTATGGACTTACACATGCACACACTCATATGCTCACATGCAGACATATGTATTTTAAAGTTTGGAATAGATTATGAAACAGCATAGATGCATGAGTATATATTTTTGTTAAAATTTATATTTATTTGCTCAGGATGTGTGTACATGTGTGTATATGTGTGCCTGTGTTTTTGTTCATATCTATATTCATATTTCTTTCTCTACCAAATGAGTTCTCTATCAATCACTAATATATATATATATATATATATGTATGTATGTATGTATGGCATTATTCAGTTTATTTCAAGATTTCTTGCCAATAGAGAAACAACCGGTTTCTAAACTAGATCCAAGGCTCCTTCACTGGAATTTCAACATCAACAACAGGGTACTTCTGTTTGTACGTATGTATGTATGTATGTATGTATGAATGCATGTATATATATATATATGTATATATATATAAGTGCCAATGCACAAAACTCTCAGCCCTTGTATCACTCTGTTGTTTCAGCCAAATATTGATAAAAATATACATATACTCATATTTTGAATTCTATTTTTTCTGTCTGCATCACCATACCTCTGTGTTGTGTGTGTGTATATGCATAAATGCCGAATGACAAGAATAAGTGCTCAACATTGCATTGATGAATAAATTTAGTTTTACTTGTGTATTAAGGCTACCATTATTTTCATGTTCAGGAAAACATCTTAATATCTTAATTTTTGAAGCTGACCACATGGAGGAATAGTGTTCATCTCCATTTTGGATGAAATATATATATATATATATATATATATATACAAGTAGTATCAAAATCTTTTGTCAAACACTATACGTCATACGTACCAGGAATATGCATCTCCAAGATACTTGGGAAAGGTATTTTACAGAAGACTAGCAGCTGCCTGTGTGTGAGAGTCTCGCATTTAATTGCCTCTGACATTGTCCAAGAGAAAAGTAAATGTGATCTGCTTGACTCCCCTGTTGAGAATGCAAAGAGTTGGAACAGCTACCACATGGCATCCTGCCACATACACTAACATTTCAGCTATTCCACCTTCCCAAGCTGTTTCTTTATTTACCACAAATGGAAGTATGAAAGGAAAAGCTGGTAGTTTTGAACTCAGAGCACAAGACGTAGAACAAACACCTCCAAGTATTTTATCCATTTCTCTGATGTCTGTGCCAATTCACCATATTGCTTGGGGATACATGGTGTACTTTATAGCTATGCCTAGCTAAAGTATCATAAAAGCATGATGATGATGATATACACACTCATACACATATATATACATATATATACACACACACACACATACATGAGACACTCTCACACATGTGCAGTTGTAAAATACCTTTCCCAAGTATCTTGGAGTTGCATATTCCAGGTACATATGACATATAGTGTTTGACAAAAAAATTTGATACTACTTGTATATATATATAAATATATATTTCATACAAAATGGAGATGAACACCATTCCTCCATGTGGTCAGCTTGAAAAATTAGACCTTAAGATATTTTTCTTAACATGAAACCAATGATAGCCTTAATAAATAAAATACACAAATATATTAGTATTGTTTCATGTAGTCGACCTCTATTCCAATATCCCCCATAACCTAGGCATAGAGGCAATTCAATTCTGGCTAGAGAATTATGCCAATGAACTCCCACATCGCATCAAGAAAGAATTTGTGATAGAAGGGTTAAAATTTATCTTGGAGAATAACTACTTCATCTTCAAAGACAACTTCTATCAACACTTTCGGGGATTGCGATGGGTACAAGAATGGCCCCCTCCTTTGCTAACCTAGTCATGGGATATCTAGAAATTAGTCTTTATCTTAAGGTACTAGAAAAATACAGCAACCCATTCTCTCTCTACATAGAAAATAACTGGAAGAGATACCTGGATGACTGTTTCATTCTTTGGCATGAAAGTATAGAGAGACTTAAAGAATTTCAAGCACTTGTAAATAGACTTGATGTAAACGTTCAATTCACGATAGAATATAGCCATCAATAACTTCCCTTCCTTGACATCCTCATTAAGAAATCTAACAATGTAATAGAAACACATATATACTATAAGCCCACAGACTCCAAGCAATATCTACCATTCAAATTATGCCACCCCAGACACATTAGATGGAATATCCCTTTCAACCTAACAAAAACGATTTGTACTATAGTTTCTAATGCAAGCACCAGGGGCACACGACTACATGAACTAAAAAATACACTCATCACCAGGAACTACTCACCATCACTAATTGACATATGCTTTCAACGTGCCCTACAACTCAACATCCACAAACTCAGACATCCCCAATAAAAGAAGGATTTACAGCCAAAACCTCTACCATACATCTCCATACACAACCCTCTTAACAACGAAACCTTCGACACCATCCTTCAAAACATTTCCCTGCTAAAAAAGGACCCCAGAATGAACTCAATCCTCCAAACACACACCATCATAAAAAGCAAGAGACAGCCTAAATCTATGAAAAGTCTCGTAACACAAGCCCAAATATGCTCAACAACAACAACATTGAAGCTATCAGTAAAAAAATGCAAAAAACCCAACTGTGGGATATGCATCAATTTAATTGAGGGATCAGAGTTCTCCTTCAAACAGGGATAATGCTTCACAATGAAAAGCAGCTTCGGAGAACCTGATATATGCACTAACCTGCTCTGGGTGTCAAGAGCAATAGAGAGGCCAAACAAAAACCAGTCTACATCAAAGGACGGCTCTGGACAGGTCCCCGATCAAAATTTTGAAAAACAGAAAAATAGCACTCAGCCAACACATCGACATTTGTGCCAATAACAAAAATCCAAGCTTCAAAATGTTTCTCCTCTATCAATTCAGGGGCGATACAACCTCTAGTCTACGAATTAGTAAAGAGTCACTCTTTATCACAAAATACAGATCCTTTTTGAACGCATCTACAACAAATGACATATCCACCAAGGCCTCAGAATAACACACACGCAAATATTAAAAATGATACATTCAAAAGAGATACCTAAGAATTCATTAAAAACAGTCACAATCACTACTCTGATCCACAATGAGCCACTTTTAGGTCACTTGACAATTTAACATCCTACTACTATCATACCACTCCTACATTCTTTTATTATTATTCTTTCTCTTCTTCTCCTTCTTCCTTTCCACCACCTCCTTCCTTACTTTACTACTGCTGTTTAGAATAACACCTACACATATATTAAAAACAATACATTCAAAAGAGATATCTCAAGAATTCAGTCACTACTACCATCCACAACAAGTCACTTCCAGGCACTTGACCATTTCACATCCTACTACTATCATTATTTCTTCTTCTTCTTCTTCTTCTTCGCCAAGAATTCACAGAAGTAAACAAGAGAGACAGCCAGAAACAAGAAAAATGCCTCTTGTATTTGAATACTATGCAAATATTCTTTTAAAAAACTTATTTTTCCAAAATTTTTATGTTTTCATCATGGTCTACCCTGGCATGGTTTCATACAGTTAGATGCCCTTCCTAATGCCAAGTATTTTACAAGTGTGCTGTGTACTTTTAGAAGTATATGACATCAGCACTAGTCAGGTTGTCATGCAACTTGCAAAACTAAAGTACTCTTTCAGTTGTAGTGACTATATTAAGGAATGAGGCAGCTTCAAACATGGTGTTGGAGGTTACAAAATGAAAGAAGGGACAGGGACGCATTTTTTGCTGAAGAGAAGATATATGTCTGGTAGTGATGAAGAGCTAGTTTGCCCAAAAGTAAAAAAATAAAAGGGCTAAACAAAAGAGTGAGTATCGACAGATCTTGATGCATGGGAAGGAAGAACATCATCCATCACCATTTAACATCTGTTTTCTTTGCTGGCATGGGTTGGATGGTTTAACCAGAGCTGGTAATGTCAGGGGCCATGCTTTGAATATTGAAGAGTCAAAGCATGGAGAGCTGATGATAAATATGAGTTGGAGGGAAGGAGAAGAGGAGATGACTAGCATTACAAAGTGGGAAAAAAGAATAGAAGAATAGAATAATACAATAAATAGATATAGGAAGAATGAGAGAAAGAGAGATGCTGAGTTTGTTGTGGGTGGATAGGTACAAAAGTAAGTGGGAAGGGAAAGAGCTGTAGGGTGTTAGAGTTGGAGGTGATCAGTGGTATGTAGCAAAGTGAGTCAACAAGAATGGGTGAGTTAACTAGTTACATGGAAGAATGTTCAATGGAAAATATGAGTGGGGAGGAATGATGTTAAAAGGGAAAGATGAATTTCAAAACAACTGGTATCAAGTAGTTGGAAAGATGACCCCTGCACATGCAGGTGTGGTAGTAATTTGCCATGACATGGACCCCTTATGTCTTAATGGACAAGATGGGTATATTTGAGTACAAGTGTGTGTTTATGCACATGCATGGATGCATTACCCATGCACATAGATAGGTGTACATGTAAATTCAATTGTATGTATGTATATATGTATGTGTGTGTGTGTGTGTGTACAAGTGAAGCAGGTGTGCATGTGGATGTGTGTGCATGGATGTGTGTGCATGTGTGTGTGTGTGTAGGTATGCATCAGAAAACCTGGGGCCACCCTGGGAATACATACTTGTTTATAAGCTTAACATCCAGGCAAACAGCTGCCTAAACATAAGAAACTTAAATCTGTGTGTGTACATATGTATGTCATAGCAACAAACCTCTTATCCGAATCTGATATATACCACTGAGTGTTTGGAGCTGCTATTATTGTAGTCATTCGCTACCATCAGAGTTAAAGTAGCCTATATTAGAAATGAAATTCACACGATACATAGTAAATGCAGTGAAGCAGGAAAAACAAAAGCCCAATACCATACAATTCTGTAAAGTACTGATGGAGAATTGCTATCCAACTTCTTTCATCAAACACCAAGATAATATAATGCTTTTGAAACTGTCACATTTTAATGGAAAAACCACTGCTGCAATCTGCCATGCAATCCATAGGAAGGGATCAAAAATACAACTGACACACACCAGACACTCCCTGAAGAGGATCTTAAATAAAAAATGGTCAAAGACAAAGCAACACATATCTGCATTGCCTTACCCAATTAGTGATGAACATAGATAGCTGCAGTCCTATGTAGTGTATAAAATCACCCGTACAAAATGTAAAGAATTCTAAATCAGAACTACCATCAAACAAGTACGTCTATGGATTAAAGAGTTCCTCTATGCTAATGTTTCTTCCATTAAAAAGCATCAAAGAAATGCCACACCAAGACATCGAGGTTTCCATTGATGCTACAGAATGAAATAATAGGAACTTAGGAATAAATGAAAGCATCTTAATCAGAAGAACCAACTTACACTATGATTTCAAAATTTTGCACAAGGCCAGCAAGTTCAAGAGAAGAGTAAGTTGATAACATCAACTCCAGTGCTCAACTGGTACTAAGTTTATCATCCTCAAAAGGATGAAAGACAAAGTCGACCTTGGCAGAATTTGAACTCAGAACATAAGGACAGACAAAATGCTGCTAAGTAGTTTGCCCAGTGTGCTAACAATATTGCTGCTAGCTATGAAGCCTATATATTGGTTTCATATTTTGACACAAGGCCAGCAGGTTTAGGGGAGGAGCTAAGTCAATGAAATCAACCAGTGTTCAACTGGTACATATTTTATTGTTGCTGAAAGGATCAAAGGCCAAGTCAACCTTGGTTGAATTTGAAGTCATAATGTAATGGTGGATAAAATGTTGTTAAACATTTTGCCTAGCGTACTGACAATTCTGCCAGTTTGCCACCTTAGGACCAATCCACATATTAATTAACTGCTATAGCAACGCTTTTCTGAAAATGCAAAACAACCATTCATACATACACACTACAGAATTGAGAAATACTGAAATACAAGATAAAAAGCACAGACCACCAACACATTTCATTTCTTAATACTTGCACTGTTTTGGTTTTATATATGCGCTCATACACAAACACACACACACATATATTTCTCTTTATCCCTTATTTCTTTCAGTCATTGGACTGAGGCCATTCTGGGACACCACCTTGAACAAATCCACTCTAGTATGTAATTCTTAAGTCTGGTACTTATTCTATCCATTCCTTTTGCTAAACTGCTAAGTTACAAGGATGTAAACTAACCAACTCTTGTTGCAAAGAGGGACAAACAAAGATACATACACAAGCATACTCACACATACATGTATACATATATATACATACATATATATATATATATATATATTAATCTATGTATATATTAATATTATATCAGTTGAAAAAAACTTTGACAATGTTATTCTTCATATTTTACATATATATATATATATACATGTATGTACGTATGCATGTATATGTGT
>NC_068998.1:24264141-24275785 GCF_001194135.2 Octopus bimaculoides
ATATATATATATATATATATATATATATATATATATACAGTTTCTTTCAGTTTCCATCTGCTAAATTCACTCAGGACTATAATGGAAGACATTTGTCGAATGTTCCATGCAGTAGGTCTTAACTTATGACCACATTTTTGCAAAGCAAACTTCTTAATCACACAGCCATGCCTGCACCTATATATATATATATAAACACACACACACACACACACATGCATACACACACACAAACATATATATATATATACATACATACAGTTACCTTTATAAATATTGCATGGAACATAAAACATATTCCAGTAACACCTATACATATTTGCAGGTGAGCTTTTGTAATAAAAGTAGTCAGTTGGTGGTACATCATAGAATTTTTAATGGAGTTGAGAGTGAATGGTAATTCTGTCAAATTACCAAAGTGAACACATCTATCTCTCACAAAATTATGAAAATTGTTCAAAGCTTCGAATATTTCTATATTTAAATGTCTTTACTGCTAACCAAACAAAAATGAAATACGTACTCAAAAATAACTGAGATATTTTAAATTATATATATAGACATGATACTGGCCAAAAGATTGGGATGAAAGAAAGCAAGAGGTGTGGGTGGGAAGCAAGAACATTGAGCAATTACAATAGATATTTAAAGAAGCAGTAGATCAATAAAATTATCTTCATCAATTTTCAGTCTAAGTTTAGTCTGACAAAAGGGTTGTGTGTGTGTGTGTGTGTGTGTGTGTGTGTGCGTGTATAGAGTCATATATAATATGCTCAAGTACACTTCAACAAAGGAACACCTTCCACTTAGGAAATATCCTAGGAGAAAATTCTCTTCCTGGACAACATGTGTGAAAACACATTGGGCTATGAATTAGTCATTGGATCAGAGGATGCATGTATTTCTACATTCTTTTTCATCATCAGCTACAAGCATTTAATCTGTCATTCACACCTGTCAATTTAGTGAGCACACTAGCCAAAGTGTCTACATTCTCACCAGAAAATGGGATAGATAGATGCTTGTAAAGGCAAAGTGTTTACCTGGCTAAGAATGTACAACCCAGTGATGGCTAGTGGTAATGACTTCAAACTTATAGTTAGAAAGATTCAAAGAAACAAATGAGTCTAGAAAAGGAATATATGAAAGCTTATAGACTCAGCAAACAGTCAGAAATTTTGAGAAATTCTTGTTGAAGCATTTGAGGAAAAGGGGTATATAGAGGTATATAGCATAGAAGACAACCGGCGGTTCCTACAGAACAACCTACTGAAAGCTACAGACCAAATCTGTGGCTGGTGCAAAATTGCAGCCAGACTGATGGTGGTGTGGGGATAAAACAATACTGTGGACTGAGCCACCTAAAGAAATGGACTAGATCATAAAGACTGGTAAAATGGAAGCAGAAGAGAATTATATCAGATGACCAGAAAAGATGTGAGGGGACAGTTTTACATAGTAATGGGAGAATCAGAAAATAGGAGATTTGCTAATGTTCTCAGAAGGCTGTGGATCACATGAGAGTGTATCAGAGAGATTTGAGATGTTATGGGTAAGAAGTTAGCACAAATGAATAATGTTACACTTTCACTTAGTGATTCTGAAAAAAATGGGGTGCAGGAATGCTATTCTGAAAGATTATTAAACATAGAGAATGCTTGAAAGAAAGAGGATCTTCTCAACCTGGACCCAACACAGGGGCTAACTATCCTAGTTAACAGCAGTATGATAGCTAATGCAATTAAGAATATGAAAGCAGGGTAAGTCTCTAGCCAATCAAGAATCACTTCTGAGATTTTAAAAATATCTGGCAGAGTAGTAAACAGCCTAGTTAACTGTATAGTGATTCAGATTATACCCAGTGGCTGGTGTAGCAGCATTATAGTCAACAACTACAAGGTTAGATAGAAGTGTTCAGTTCATGAAATTTATGAGTTGTTGGCAACAAAAGCTCTCTCTTGCTCTCTCTCCCTCTCTCTCTCTCTCTCTCTCAAAGTGAAAATAGATTGTACAAAATTGTAACGCTACATGGTTGCAAGATATGAGCCCTACATGCTGAAGTCCAGCAAATATTAGAAAGGAATGAAGTTAGCATGCTTCATTCAATGTGCAATGTCAGTACGCATGTATAACAAAAGGCAAATGTTTTGAAAGAAAAATTAGGGATAAGCAGAATCAGATGTAGTAAACCAGACGGAAGACTGATTGTTTGGGCATGTGATGTATATGCATGAGAACAGCTGTGCAAAACATACCAATTGGTTAAAGTGGATGGAACTTGTCAAAGAGGAAGGGCCCAAAAAACATGGAACCAATGCACTCACAATGGTTAACCTCACTTCTCTTACATCTGTGATCACTCTCAATGCCCTTCATATTCATCATTGATGCTCTCCCTTCACTATAGCAACCATTCTCTATCATTGTACATCTTCCTCCTCCCACTCTTACATCAAGCACATTATCTCCCAACTTTCTGATCTATAAATAGGTTTATGATACTGATGCATTCCATCCTTCATGCATTGCTGCTTGTCACCTCAGCATTCCTGAGCAACTTCTTTCTCTTTTACCTCTCTCCCTCTCTATGGATATTTATCATCAATCATACCTTTACCCTTGCTTATCATTCACTTCATTCACTTTTTCCCCTATCTCTAACCATCTGTAACTCTCTTTTTATACTGTTATGAACTTACCCACTCTCCCCTCCTCAAGTCTTCTGTCCATATTTTCTCATACTTATGTTCTTGTACCTTGAGAGTATGGTCTGGAACCTTATCGCCAACATATTTATTTCCTCTATAGCATGACACCTGTGCTTGGCTGTCATAGCTTGCCTATCAATACCAAGTATAAAGCCACCCACCCTCAAAAACTCCAACTCAGGGGTGCTTTTCTTTTCCTTTGTCTTGCAAGTTATTTGGTGACCTCATTGCTGGTGGTGTCACAAAAAAAAAAAGAAAGCAACCTGGTACACATTATTAAGTGGTTGGCATTAGGAAGGGCATCCAGCCATAGAAACCATGCCAGCTGACCTTGGATATTGATGCAGTCCTGTAGCTCATCAGCTTCTGTTAAACTATCAAATCCATGCCAGCATGAAAAAGGGAAGTTAAATGATGATGATGATGAGGCTGATAATAATGACGATTATCCTATCTTTTTCCTTCTAACACAGTAAGTTGTGGATTAAGCAAGATTATGCTGCTATTACTAGGAGATCAAGCGATCCCATAAAGCATGCATGAGCAGCCATTTCCATGAAGCAAGCCACATGAGACATGATTCATCCTTTGGCGGGTTGTATTACTAATGAATTGAAGGTAACTTTTCATTAAGTATGCTATTCAGAAAGACCCACTGGTTACACATTGTCTATAATTGACATCGAGGAGACATTCATTGTCTTTTGAAATGAATATCAATCAAGGCTTGATATATTCAGTTGATAACCTCTCTCAAAATGTTTGGCCTTGTACCTATCATTGGGTTCATGACTACTTATGAAATAATAATATATTAAATATGAATTCTTCAACTGTATTCTATCAAGATTTGTTCCTGATGCAACTTAACAAATTGTTGGCAATAAATATAGAATATAAGAAATAATAGCAGAATTGTTAAGAGAATGACAATGAATGTACACAAAAATGGCAAGCTAACATTTTGAAGAGATTTCAGAAAATAATTATATGTATATATTTATGCTGATGCACACTTACATACATATACAAGCAGAGACACATACACATGTAGTATACACATATACATACACACAGACACATGCATGCTCACATACACACACACACAGAGTCCTAAACTTTCCTCTGAATATATGTAGACTTATTCATATAAATATCCTTCAATATATAAAAGCATATGTGTGTGTGTGCTTGTGTGTATATATACATATATATATATATATACACAGATATATATAAACAAATATATATATACAAACATACATACATATATATATATATATATATATATATATATATATATATATATATATATATATATATATATATATATATGTATGTATTATGTACATATGTGTGTGTGTCTGTGTCCTTGTATATATATATATATATATATATTTCATAAATTTGTATTGTGAGCTTTTCTTATTTTCCTTTGCCATTGTTATGATAGTCATTTTTCTTATGTTTTTTTTTTCTTTTTCTTGTGTGTTGTTTGCTGCCTCTGTATTTCCCTTATTATATTCTATGTAGGAATTCAAACATTTAGCAGCATAAATTGTTTTTCTCTTAGTTCATTTATATTTATTGATAATCTTTATATTTTTTCTGTAGATTATATGACAATTGTATTGATGTATGTTCTTGCCTTTTCATTTGCATATTTTTATTTCGTTTTTGGTTTTTCCTTTTTAATATTACCGTTGGTTTGTTTATTTCATCTTATACTTTGAACAAATAGTTTTCAAACGACTGAGATTTTAATAATAATAAGAACATCAATGATAATAATGATAATAATAATAATGTTAACAATAATAATCGTAATAACATCTATAAAATACAAGTAGTTGGAGGAGTGGAAGTAATGCACAGCATATGAATGTGTGTGCCTATGTATTTCTGGGTATGCATGGTATATGAATATATATGTCAATGTATGTGTGTATGTATGTGTGTACATATATGTGTGTGTGTGTGTGTGTGTGTGTGTGTGTGTGTGTATATATAGATATATATACATAGATGTATTATATATATACATATTATATGTATATGTTAATATAAATGCATATAAATATACATACATATATATATATATATATATATACATACACACACATTTATATATGTGCGTGTGTGTGTTTATATATATACATATATATATATATATATATATATGTATATATATATACATACCTTTATTATATATATATATTATATATATATATATATATATATATATGTATGTATATGTTTATATATGTTTATATATGTATGTATGAATATACAATAATATATAATGACAGTGATAGGAACAACTACGATAAATGAAAAGACAAAAGACAAATTAAACTTATTGCTTAAATACAATACTAAGATTTTTTCTGTGGAAAATTTTTCAAATTATATGACTTTTATTGTTATTAGTATTATTATTATAATTATTATTACTTCATTTTTTTTTAACTATTAGATAATCTCAAGAAAAAGAAACCAATTTTGACAGTCGTTTGATTGATTCCATTGGAAGATATGTCTATCCTCTTTGATCAAAAGGGATACGTTGTGGTTTATATAAGTAAAAAAGATCACCAACACTGCTTTTTGATACTTACTTTTCATAAAGTTAAATATAAAAGGATATGAAAACAGAGAGAAACTTTCTAAGTAGATTGTGTTTTTCTATGTACATTAAAGTATGTAAAATTTATAATATTGCTGTCATGTATACACTGCTATATAAAGTAAACAAGGTTGAAACTTTTCAAAATATTTCAGTCAATGCAGTCAAAAAGGATTACTGAAAATAAAAGACTAACAAAAATTATTAAAAAATACAAAAGATATCAGTAACAATAAAATAATAATTATTATTATAATTAATAATAATAATAATAATAATAATAATAATAATAATAATAATGATAATAATAATGTTATTGTTTTTTTTTAAATGAAACAAATATTTCATTTGCCTACTTTGGCTGATATCTTTGTTAAGAATTTGAACTTATTGATAAGAATTTGAACTTGGAAGAAAGTTTGCTTAAGGTTTAGGCTGCTACTGCTGCTACTATAGCTGCTGTTGCTTCTATTTTGGTGGCTGGTGTGGTTTCTTTGTTTTGAGCTTATTGTAAATGAAGAAAACAGAACTATCTTAGAAAAGTATGAACTACTGTTTAGATATTTTATTTACTAATTAGTATATGAAGAAAAATATACAAAAATATAACCAGGAAATATTTGAAATTTTAATGAAACATTGTTATTGTCAAGCTTTCAGTATTAAATGTATTTTATTATTACAGTTCTTTGATTTCAAATCCCTCTAGGATCAACTTTGCTTTCATCCTTCAAGGTCAATGAAACAAAGTACCAATCTAGTACTAGACTTATAATCAACTACCTTCATTACTCAAATTTAAGGACAAGTTCCTCTGTAAGAAATCCTTATTATGACTTGCCTCGCCTTGGTCCCTCAGGTCTTGGTGAAGCTTTTGAGATGCTGTTGATAACAGTAATGACATATGTTTTATGTTGAGCCTTAAAACTTGGTGGTTCTCGAGCCTCTACAGAACTGGTCACAACCAATTTCTTTCAGAGAGTAAGAAAACAATTGATCCCCAATATGGGTACGGTACTTCATTTATCCACATTGAAAAGAAGAAATGTAAAGTTTCCCTTAACATGATTTGAATTCAGAGAGTGTATTGAGGTATTCTGTCCAACATTCTAACAACTCTGTCAATTAACTGCATATAAGATATTACTACAATAATAATGAATAGAAAACGAATGGTACATTTGAAGGCAACGACATTAAGATAGTACCTAATGTGACTGCCTTCAAATACCATAGGATTTGAGTTGTTATTCTCTATATTCATCACTTTAAAACATTTTTTTTTCAAAACTTAAGCAAGGAGTGATATTCTTCATATAGACATTGCTGAAACAACTTCTATTCCGAACTATTGGGCTACAAGCTCTATCCACCCAAGATCACCAGACCCACTGGTTTCACCAGATCCTGTCACATTTACAGTTGTCACTTCTCAGACTGTACATGAAGCATTTTGACTCAGCCTTTCTTCTGAGAACTGCAACCTTGACCTTCCAGAACATCCCTTCCCACTCCTGTTTTCCTTGCAGATATTGAACTGGCCAAAACAATCTACCTGTTTTATCTTCAAACTAGTGAGACATGGCCTCTCAAACTTACAATATTATTCTACAAATAAACAATCATGTCATTGAAATATCAATACTGCAAGGTAAAGCATGACTAATTAAAATTAGTGTGAATAAATAAACATTGCACTTGACAGCGAAATTTGAATGCTAAAGGGCTAAACAGAGCATCTATCTTCCTTGCATTATCAAGCTTGCAGTGAGGGTCAGGGGCATTGCCCTTCTTCCCAAGATTAATTTAATTAAAAATAAAAAGCAAACTGGGAGATATTAATAAGATAATGTTCAATTTGAATAGTTACCTCTGGCCTACTGCTTATGGGTTCTTATTTATAAAAGTTGAAGAGTAAAGCTTCTAGACATTGTTGTAAAAAAGATGTTATTAGAGGAGAGGAGAGGGGAGGATAGTTTCAATTTTTTTAGCACAAGACCAGCAGTTTTAGAGGGAGAAGTTAGTAAATTGCATCAATCCCTGTACTTCACTGGTACTTTGTTCTTTACAGACTCCATAGCTGATGAAATACCAAGCAAGATTTTAAAATGTAAAGAGTTGAAAGAACAACCACAAAGCATTTATTCTGATGCTTTAATGATCCTGCATTGTCATTATAGATTTATCATTATGGTTTTCTGTAAGATGACATTTCTGCTGTCTCTTTATTTAATAATATATTATTCAATGTTACTCAAAAATTTCTATCCTTGATTTTCAGCTAAACATTTTTTTGTTATTATTTGATTTGTGTCGAATCATAAATTCTTTATGCAGGAGTCATCCTTGGAAAATACTTCTCTGAAAGTAAATTTTTGTCTAACTTATTCCATACTCTGGAGAACATGTTCATATATGTATATGTATGTATGAGGGGGTACCCAAAAGAAACTGGAATTATGCAATATTATTTTATTCACTTAGTTTTACATGTTTACGTCTTCAAAGTATCCTCCATTTGAAGCAATGTAGTGATCCAAATGCGTTTTCCACTGTTAGATGCAATGCTTGAACTCTTGTGAAGTGATGCCTTCACATTTTAACACCTCCATGGATATTTTTTTCACCTCTTCCACATCTGTAAATTCCATTGCACCAGATTTCATCACCAGTGATGACCTTCAAAAGAAGGTCCCGGTCAACTTCCATCTGTTCTTTCAGTTCACAACATGCATTCAGCCATGACTACTTTTGATATTCTGTGAACAAGCAAGACACAAAGTTTGCTGCAACTCTTTTCATCCAAAATTCGTCACTCAAACTTCATTAGCAGAAGCTCCAGAACACACCAGTTATATCAACAAGTCTGTCAATTGTTTGGTGGTGGTCCTGCAAGATCAGTTCCTGAATTTTCATGTTTTCATTTATTCAGGAGGTCAACAGTTGTCTTGAACGAGATTGGTTCCCAAAGGACAAGTGACTATTCTGAAAGTGCAAAAACCACTCATAAACTTGTGTTTTGCTCATGGCAGTGGCCTTGTAGGCTGTTTGAAGCATGACAACTGTTTTGGCCACCATTTCTCCAGCAGAAAACAGAATTTCATGGAAGTGTACTGTTCCTTCATTTCAGACATTACAAGAATCGATAATCAGGGGATAAGCACTGCAAAACAAAGGTGTACCACAAGGTAGTATGACTCCACTGGACAGTGGCAGTCAACAGCCTGATGCCTGAGAATCGCATCAAGTGGCTTCTTGTGGCAGAAGCCTGAACTACAATTGGCTTGTCCAAAAGAGAACATTTCTGGTTACTTTTGGATACACCTGTGTATGCATGTATGTATGTATGTATGTACGTATGTATGTTATGTAGGTAAGGTAAAATGTAAGCTTTGTTCTCTTGAAGCACAATTACTTATTCCACTTTTACAACCCGATATAAAGTTGTTGTAGATGTTGTATTCATGTAAGGTACATATTAGAGTTCAAAAGTCTGGAAATATAATGCAGAGTTATTATATAGTAAAACAGGAATCTGGAAAATTTTTGGTATTATTTATTCATCATTACACATATTTTATTTCCTCATATAAATCAAAAAGTGGTACATGTTTGATAAAAATATCAGAAATTTCTTATTAAAAATTCTTCAGGCAGAGAATTAAATAATAGTAGGTATTATTTGATTCTCTGTCTGAAGAATTTCTAATAAAAAATTTCTGACACGTTTATCCAACATGTACAACTTTGTGATTTCTATTAGTAAATGAAACATGTGTAATGGTGAATAAATAATACACAACATTTTCCAGCTTCCTGTTTTGTTATATATATATATATATATATATATATGCTGTTCGATATTTTATGTAAATACCCACCTCATATGACAGTACAGCAGCAAAGTATATTGTATATTGTAAAGTGAGTGAGTGCATGAAGGTCTCCTTGCTTTAACTCCATTTTCCACAGCAAAATATTCAGAAAGCCTACCACCAAAATTAACTCTAACTTTCATATCTTGATGCAAAGCTCTGATCATGTTTACAAATTTTTCTGGACAACCTATTTCCCTTAGAATTAGCTACAGAACATTTCAATTTACAGTATCAAAGGCCTTGCTTAAATCAACAAAGCAGTGGCATGGGGCAAACAGGTGAGCTTGCCGAAGGAAACACAATCAGTGTAAACCCTTGTTTCAGAATGAGCTGGATGACAAACGAAAGTGTGAAGTGGAATGGCAGCTTTTGAGACCAGGATGGCACATGCAAGACTGAAGAGAAATTTAAAGAAGAATGTTGCGATCAAGGTGAATCTCAATAACCTTTTTGTGAACAGTTTGTGACAGACCATTCCTTTCTTAGCCTATGACATGCCTGTGACAGACTATGCATTTCTCCCATCGATTAACAAGATCATTTATCCTCTTCAGCAAAAATCCAAATGTATTGATGCAAAGAAATCCTTGAATTCGGTTTCAATCTCAGTTTTGGAATGGAAGGTGTTTTGCCTTAAAAAAGTGTTTAGATGCTTGAAAAAGTGATAGTCAGTGGATGAAAGATCAAAAGAATATGGAGGATGTGGTAAAGTCTTGTATCCCAAGTCTGTGAGCTTTTGCAGCATCATCCTCTAAACATGCAGTTGACTGTTGTCTTGGAGCAGAACTGGATCACATCAATAATGTAGGTCTCAAGTGCAGGTCACATTTTGCTCAAGTGAACATGCATTTCTTCCAGCTGCTTGCAGTAAACTTCCCATGTAATGCTTGGGTTAGGTTCCAGAATGCTGTATTGTTTTCAAAGCCTGGTCATCAAGGGTGGATGGATGTCCTCTAACTTCTTGATCTTCAAGGCTCTCATTTCTACTACAGAATCTCTCAAACCACCATCATACCATCCGATCACTAGTGGACCCTTCACCCAATGCTATGTTGATATTGGCAGCTGTTTGGAAAGCACTATGTCCAAGCTTGAATTCATGCAAAAAAAAAGTAAAGATATTTCTTCTTTTTTCATGTTTTAAATTAAGGATTTCTACACTTAAAAATTATAATCTGAAAGAAATCAATAAAACTTTATTAAAGAGTACACAGCAATTATTAAGCATGTAAAATTTCTTCTAAATCACTACAAAAATAACACCTTGAATCAAATTTGAGAAAATGTTTTTGTAAAATTGGACAGTATTTTCCAAACAGCCTAATACACACACACACAAATGAATAAATAAATAAATAAATAAATAAATGGATAAACTTCCAAACCAATCTTCTCCAAAGTATGAAATGAATTTGACAAAAAAATTACTTTCGGAGAAGTATTTTCCAAGGATGACCTCTGCATAAAGAATTTATGAATGCACACAAATCAAATACTGAAAAAGAAAAAAATTAAAATACTAACAGAAAACCAAGGAAAGAAATATTTGAGTAACATTAAATAGTACATTATTAAATGAAGAGACAACAGAAATGTCATCTTACTGAAAACATAATGATATATTTATAATGACAATGCAGGATCATTAAAGCATCAGAATAAATGCTATGTGACCATTCTTCCAAGTCTTTAGGTGCAGAAGTGGCTGTGTGGTAAGAAGTTTGCTTCCCAACCACATGGTTCCAGGTAAAGTTCTACTGTGTGACACCTTAGGCAAGTGTCTTCTACTGAAGCCTCTAGATCAAAACTGAAAGCAGCCTGTTGTATGTAAGTATATATATATATATATGTATATATATTATTCTGTTATGCTTTTACTTGTTTCAGTCATTTGACTGTGGCCATACTGGAGCACCATCTTGAAGGGTTTTAATCAAACAAATTGACCCCAGGCCATATTTTTTTAAAGCCTAGGACTTACTTTATTGGTCTCTTACACTGAACTGTTAAGTTACAGCAACATAAACACACCAGCACCAATTGTCAAGTGATGATGGGTTGGGGGACAAAAACAGACACAAAGACACATAGGCATAGATACACACACACACACACACATACAATGGGCTTCTTTCAGTTTCCATCTACCAAATCCACTCACAGGGCTTTGGTTGGCCTGAGCTTATAGCAGAAGACACTTGCCGAAGGTGCCACACATTTGGACTGAACTTGGAACCACGTGGTTGAGAAGCAAGCTTCTTACCACACTAACACACACGTCTTTGCATTTGATCCCTCCTTGACAACTAATGTTGGTATGTTTACATCCCCGTAACTTAGCAGTTCAACAAAAGAGAACCAATAAAATAAGTATCAGGCTTAAAAAGTAATAAAAGTTCTGGGGTCTATTCATTCAACTAAAATTCCACAAG
>NC_068998.1:24275978-24291481 GCF_001194135.2 Octopus bimaculoides
CAAACACAGACGCACAAACATATACACACACATACACACATATATACATATATACGACGGGCTTCTTTCAGTTTCCATCTGCCAAATCCACTCACAAGGCTTTGGTCGTCCCGAGGCTATAGTAGAAGATACTTGCCCAAGGTGTCACGCAGTGGGACTGAACCCAGAACCATGTGGTTGGTAAGCAAGCTACTTACCACACAGCCACTCGTCCACCATCTTGAATACCACCCTGTCATTTGAGTTCCATTAAAAGTGTATCCCACTCCATTGCAGACATCATCCCCAGCCAGAATATAACTCAGTATCTTGACATATAGCTTCGGAATCCAACAACATATGACTCATTGACTTTTTTTTCCCTCATTTACCCACTTGGTTTAAATGTTAAGCAAAAGGTCAAGGTCATAGCAGTCCCTTCTCTGACTAAGCCATAACATTTTTATTTTACATTCTTATTTATTGCTTGAGAGCCATATAAAGGAAGAAATACCATCTTATTAAATCATTGATGGGAAGGAATGTTTTTGCATGTTTTTATGGCAAAGATTGCTTTTGAGATTGTCAGGTCAATTAGAGTAACATGTTAAGTTCAGATTTTATTTCTTTCTTTCTTTCTTTATTTTTTACTAGCTATCTTCCCATCGTATGAGAAAGCATGAAAATTAGTATTTATTACATTCTCCTATTTTTTTACTATCTGAATATTACTGTTGTTAAGTGTATGTGTGGTAGTATTAATAATACCAGTATCTGATGCAAGTAACAGATAGTTTTAAGGTTAGTTTGTTTGAATTCAGCCAGTTTGCAATATTGATTAAATTCACTGTTCAGTTTTCAAAACTGTTTTCACATAACTCTCACTGAGGGACACACTTGTATTGTTGGCAAATTGAAGTGGAACTAAATGTATAGCTACATGCATTTAGTTTATGTGATGTTGTTGCTGTTGTCATTGTTGTTGTTGTTCTTGCAACTGTTGCTGTTATTTAACCCCAGGTCATCTCTGATTTGACAAATTTGTGATCAAAGACATTCCAGCCATTACGTTTTTGACTTTATAGAGGCTGAAGAACTAGATTGTCCAATGAGTATTTCCCTTACTTAAGATGATAGGATGTAATTGAGAAAGAATTTAACTGTTATTTCTAGCATTCTGAATGGTTGCATAATAGTCCTACATGTGGAATGTGAATAGGAGCGCTTCAAGTATATGAGGTCTTTTAGTTTCTAAAGAAGTGAAGTTACCTATTTCTAAAATTAAAAAAAAAAAAACTGAAACTCCATTGATTACAAGGGTTTCAAATGATCTGATCAACAGATCAGCTTGCTCGTAAAATTAACATGCAAATGGCTGAGCACTCTACAGACACATGAACCCGTAACATAATTTTCACGGAGATTAAGCATGACACAGAATGTGACTTTGTAAAACAGTTTCTACTCATTTTTGGCAGCAGAATGGACTGGAGCAATGTAAAATAAAGTGTCTTGCTCAAGGACACAGCGCTCTGCTAGGATTGGAACTTATGATCTTATGATCATCAACTGAATATCCCTAACTGATAAACCACATGCCTTCACTTCCCATTTTCAGACATTACATCTTAGCAGCATAATAAATGTTTAACCACCGATTTCCTTTTCTATAATACTATAATATTGTTGCCAGAAGTAGTTTACAATATCCATTCTACTATAGGCACAAGGCCTGAAATTTGGGGGAGGGGAGTCATTGATTACATCAATCCCAGTGTGTAAATGGTACTTATTTTATCACCACCAGGGCACCACTACGAAAAGGATGAAAGGCAAAGTTGACTTTAGCAGAATTTCAACTCAGAACATAAAGAGGGATGAAATGATACTGATGATTCTGCTGGTTCACAGCTCTAGAAATAATTTGAGGTTGTGACATATATAGGCATTTGCATCAGCTAATTTACTAAGAACTTAATTGGAAGAATGAAGACCCAAGTAAATCATTCCTGATGTTATACTGGGAGAAGTATAGGTTATTGAACTTTGTTAAAAATTTAAGAATGTGCCAAGTTATATCTTTTTATAGAATGCCTGTTAAAAGAAGTAGAATGTGGAAGTAGAAATAGTCTGTAGTTGTTGAAGTTACAATCATTTCCGTATTTGAATATAGGAGTATTATATTCCTTTTTAATTCATGCTGCAAAAAACAAAAAAAAAAACAGGCGTGGGGGTAGCTGTGTGGTAAGTAGCTTGCTTACCAACCACATAGTTCTGGGTTCATTTCCACTGCATGACACCTTGGGCAAGTGTCTTCTACTATAGCCTCGGGCCGACCAAAGCCTTGTGAGTCGATTTGGTAGACGAAAACTGAAAGAAGCCCGTCGTATATATGTATGTTTGTGTATATGTTTGTGTGTCTGTGTCTGTCCACCCAACATCGCTTGACAACCGATGCTGGTGTGTTTAAGTCCCCGTAACTTAGCGGTTCGGCAAAAGAAACTGATAGAATAAGTACTAGGCTTCCAAAGAATAAGTCCTGGGGTCAATTTGCTCGACTAAAGGCGGTGCTCCAGCATGGCCATAGTGAAATGACTGAAACAAGTAAAAGAGTAAAAGAGTATCAATAAGAATAGAAATAAATCTAACTGGCATGCCTACACAAGTGTGCCCACCACTATTTAAAATTTCAAGTTTCATTTTGTAGATATATATGTGATGTGTATCAATATTATGTGAGCACATCCACAGTTTTTCCTTTGCTTTTTGTTTCTTCTTCACATTAAATTCTGATATAATTGTAATGTACTCCATCTCAAAGGTATATATACAAAATTTCATTAAAAAATATCCATTTTTCTGAAAGATATCATCATCCTCATCATCATCATCATCGTTTAAACTACTGGCCTTGTGCCAAAATTTGAAACCAATATACTACTAGTTCTCTGCTTGTTGAATAGCTAGCAAAAGTGTCATACTGCATCTGCTATTAATATCATCTCTGTCTTTTATTCAGGATATATCATCATCATCATCATCATCATCATCGTTTAACGTCCACTCTCCATGCTAGCATGGGTTGGACGATTTGACTGAGGACTGGTGAAACCGGATGGCAACACCAGGCTCCAATCTAAATTTGGCAGAGTTTCTACAGCTGGATGCCCTTCCTAACGCCAACCACTCAGAGAGTGTAGTAGGTGCTTTTACGTGTCACCCGCACGAAGGCCAGTCAGGCAATACTGGCAACGGCCACGCTCGAAATGGTGTCTTTTATGAGGAAACAAAATCAGCAGGGGCACACTTGTGTAGGTATGCCATTAAATTATTAAACCTATCCAATTAGAAAAGAAAATAGAAGAGAACCAACAGACATGTGTCAATGTTTTAAATATATATGTTTTTAAACAGATGCACTTATAAAGCAACTCTTACCAAATGACAGACATGTTTTGACAAAATAATTATTACTACAATACCAAAAACCAACCTACTTTTATGTAGAAGGGTAACAGAAAAATTAGAACATGATAACAGAATTGTTTAATATTCAAGACATATGAACCATAAATCTTCTACTTCAAACACAGTCATAGCCAATGCATAATATAATTGGATCAAGCAGAAAACTTATTTCATTCTATCTAGCAGGAAATTAAATATCTGTGATGGCATCTGTTATATGGGGTTGCTAATCAAAGGGGCCACACTTGAAATGTCCAAACCATATTATTATTTGTGTGCTTCTAACATGAAAACGATGAAAATATCTGATACTAGAAATAAAATACAAACTGAAGTTGTCGCCTTTCTTAAGACTATGTCTGGAAGCTTTACTCTTCAACTTTTGGAATTTAATTTGTAAATAAGAACCTATAAGCAGTAGTATAGTGAATGATATAAAAGAAATCTTACTTCTTTATAATTAGATTAAGGTCATTAGCAGCATCATAGAAATTCAGACATGTTTTCTTAGCTTTAATGCAATAATGTTCACATTTTACTTTGCGAGGTTTTCTCACTTGATGTATTTCAAGTCCTTTTAAGTGAAATTTCTTTTATAAGTGATTTGATTATTTCATCAAGAGTATTTTCTTTTCAAGTTTTCTCAAGTTGTTTAGCTGTTCTTAATAGAATATAAATAAACAACTTAAAGAGTAGATGGTAACATAGGGGATATAACAATTCAGATATATATAACAGCTAAAACAAGACTATTTTATTATATACACTATTCCCAGCTTTTCATGATTAAAATTATTCCCCTAATGGTTGAGATATCTTATTGGTAGGCCAGTGAAAGAGTGTCTACATGGTCATTTGATTGACTAACAATAGCAGCCACATTCATTTTAGCTACAACTCACCATTTTAAAAATATAGAAGCACTGTCTGGGATAATAGACTTGGATAGATTGCCTAAAGGTAAGACAAGATGGACATGTCTGGAATGCAACTTGATTAGAACTGGCCTGAAGTTTGTTCTTCTCTGCAGCCAATATTTACAAAAGTCAAGAGAATGAGCAACAAAATCAGCTGCAAACTTGGTCAAGTTTATGCTCTGACACTTTCAATTGCTTTAAAATATTCCTCACAGCAAGACTAAATGAGTTTACATATAACAAATTTAATAATTCATATAACACACAGTGACTTTTCTTTTTTGCTTTAAATATTTATTATCAAACTTTCGTCGATGTCTGAATATCAATAAATTTCTATAAAATGTTTACTTGTAACTTTATGAATATGTGTGGTAATTTTAATCAGTAGCCCACCTTAACACCACTCGTTGGTTTTGGGGTAATTTCAGAGAAGTCATCTCTGTTGCAAACATTTGAGTCACATTTTCTGCCTGGAAACAACTTCCTCCCACTCCTCTATCCTCATGGACACTGAATGCTCCATTCCTTCTCTGACTAAGCAATAATGAAAACAAAACAGAAAACAGGAGTGTATGAGTAGATTAAAATCAATATCATGATTCTAGAATTGTCTGTCTTGTGTTTCCTTTCACTTATATTTTCAACCTTGGATTTCATTCATAAAGAGTTGAATCTATCTATGTTTACTTATACTGAATATATAACACAAACTGTAGTGCAAAGGCTGTCATACAACAATGAAACATAACGAGTGAAAATAGATAATGTACAAAAACTAGCGAACCATGAATTGATCATTATTAAAAGATGTACCATGAAATGTAATGAAACAAACTGAGTGCAATCAAAATGAGAAAAACTTTGATATATGAAAAACTGCTTTGTTGGTGTAGAAATGAAAAGATGGCAACTGAGTGTAAGACAGAAGTTCGAAAGATAATAATTTCTAACACACTTTCAAGGCAATAAATTTGTGAGGTGGAGACTGTCATTTATATTGCACCCTCGCCAACTCACCAGTGCATAACTGGTACTTCATTTTATCATGCAAAGCTGACCTTGTCAGGATCTGAATGCAGAACCTAGAGAGCTCCAACAATTACTACATGGCATTTGCCTAATGCTCAAATGATCTACTAAACTAGTGTAGCAAGCATGTTCGCTCTTTACATTTTGGCTCATCACGTGATGATCGAGTTCATCCAGCTTTACATGGGCTGTCCATCCCTTAACATAATAGACTAGCCAAGCATGCCAACATCAGCTATAGAAGGGAAGCTTTTCTTGCTAATTCCTCAGTGTGGCGGGTTGTCATGAGTGGAATCAGATTTTTGGTATGAGAGCAGTTTTATTCTGCTTTACAGCTTCAGTGAGGAGAAAATTGTCTAGAGAATTTCTTGTCATGCTTTGTGTTCTTGCTGTGCACCTCAACATGAACAAGAACAATGGTGAACCTATGTATTTTAATTAACAGAATTATTCATGTATTCCAGTTGCAGTATTTTCTTTTAGCTGCAAAATAAATGTGGCGGTGAACTTTAACAAGACTTCATCTTTCTTGATGTTCTTTATCATGACTCTCCTTGACCCAGAGATTATATTACCAGGGCCTTAGCCACAAGCAGTCTTTTTCATTCGGATTATTCTGTCAAATGTAATGCTTATTCATATTGTTTAGAAATTAATCATACATTATCTTGTAACTTTGAAATTTTGATATGTTTAGAATGACACTGTAGGGTAGGTATATGAGACCAGATCAGGCTGGTTTGAACATCTAACAAGTAGAATATTTGGGCCAGATATGGCTGGTTTAGATGCTAAAGTATTAAAAACAATAGTTGTTGCATGACATTTCTTGAAGTAGTATTCTATGGATAGATGCTCTTACGCCAAAACGTATTTTCAAGAACATAATTTATTCTGCAGGTTTTTCTGAGTTATGGAACATACTCTTCACAGAGGACAGCATACCCAGGTGGTGTCAATGCAAAACATATGAAGTCAATGGCATACACATAGTGCATGTACATATATGAATACATATTATACTTCTGTGTGTGTGTGTGTGTGTGTGTGCTCGTATATAGGTGCAGGATGGCTGTGTAGTAAGAAGTTTGCTTTCCAGCCACATGGCTCTGGATTCTCTCCTATTGCATGGCACCTTGGGTCTTTTAGTAGTCTTCTACTATAGCCTCAGGCTGACCAAAGCCGTGTCAGTGGATTTGGTAGATTGAAACTCAAAGAAGCCCATCATATATGAATAGAAAAGAAGTTTACTATTCAGTTCAACAGGATTTTTGACACTTGAACCCCATTCAAGACAAAATATATAAGAAGGGAATTAAAGGGAAAGTATCAAACATGTTCATAACTATGATACAGAATATGAGAACAAACTGTTTTAACTTCTAGTTTTTTCTTATTTCCTAATCCTTGTCTTTGAATTTTCAGTATTTGATAAGCTGGATATACACATAAAAACTGGTAATATTATTTAAAAGTCCCTTAATGTGACAAATATAAAAATATCTTGTCTGATTAAAGAAGAAAGTAAAAAAAATCTTTAAACATACTTTTGTGCTGTTTCCACTTTTCCTTTTCACCTATAACCTTTGATTTGTATACATTCTTAACCTCTTTTCAACTATATATGAAAGCACATGGCTCAGTGGTTAGAACATAAGGCTCACAATCATGAGATAGTAAGTTCAATTCCTGGACCAGGCTGTGTGTTGTGTTCTAGAGCAAGACACTTTATTTCACATCACTCCAGTTCACTCAGTTGTAGAAATGAGCGGCAATGTCACTGGTGCCAAGCAGTATAAGCCTCTGCCCTTCTGTTAAATAAAATCAGTGGTATGGAGAGGGAGAGGCTGGTCTTCCATAAACGACCTTGCCCAGACTTATGCCTCGGAGGTGAACTTTCTAAGTGCAATCCCACGGTCATTCAAAACCAAAGTGGGGTCTTTAAACTTTACTCTGTATATATATATCATCATCATCATCATCATCACTTCATTGTCATCATTTTACATCTGCTTTCTGTACTGGCATAGGTTGGATAAGTCATCACAGTCTGAGTTATTTCTTATTAGGAATCTCTGCTTTGTTCCCATAAACTGATGTTCATATGTATCATATGGCTTGGTTTCTATAGCTGAATGACCCTTCTATCATGAACAACTTTAACTGCAACCCCACTGGTTATGACAACAAGAGTTCCAATAGTTGATCTGATCAATGGAGCAGACATTTTTTTAAATGTCCCTCGTTTTTACGCAATATGATGTGGTTTAAGAATGAGACTAGCACCCTGAGTGATTATGAACTGGTATGTATATAATGTTGTACACAGTAAAGGCTTCTTTATCTTTATTATTACTGGTATTTCATCTGAGTTCATATTCCGCAGAGGTCGACTCTGCCTTTCATCATTTCAGGGTCGATAAAACAAGTACCAGTTGAGTACTGGGGTCACTTTAATCAACTATCCCCCTCCACCAAATTTCAGGCCTTGTGCTTATAGTAGAAAGGATTAGTGTGTTAATATGAGGTTATCAAGGGTGGCAAGCTGGCAGACTCATTAGTGGGCTGGGTAAAATGCTTAGCGGAATTTCATCCATCCTTACATTCTCAGTTCAAATTCCACAGTGGTCAACTTTTCCTTTCATCCTTCAAGGGTCAATAAAATAAGTACAACTTGCAGACTGGAGTCAATATATTTGACTTACTCTCTCCCACGGACTTCTTGAGATTGTGTCAAAATTCAAAATAAAATAATAATAAATGCACCCATTTAAAGCCTAGCCAGGCTCATGGGCCCGGTTTCCCGGTTTCAATGGCGTATGTGTTCCCCAGTTGGACGGGACGCCAGTCCATCGCAGCGTTACTCATATTTGCCAGCTGAGTGGACTGGAGCCACATGAAATGAAGTGTTTTGCTCAAGAACACAACATGTCGCCCGGTCCAGGAATCAAAACTACAATCTTAAGATCATGATGCTGACACCCTAACCACTGATCCACGCGCCTCCACCAAAATTCAAAAGCAATATCAAATTACAGGTGTCGAGCTGACAGAATCGTTAGAATGTGAGGCAAAATGCCTATTGTTATTTTTAACACAACGAGCAGGCAGAGTCATTAGCATGCCAGGTAAAATACTTAGCAACAGTGTGTCCATCCTTACATCCTGAGTTCAAATTCCCTTAAGGTTGACTTTGCCTGTCATCCTTTCAGGGTTGATAAAATAAGTACCAGTCAAGCACTGGGGTTGATGTAATCAACTAACCCCCTGCCCCCAAATTTCAGGCTTTGTGCCTATAGTAGAAAGTAATACAAGGTTATCAAGGAGGACATTAGGTATTAGGATTATTGTGAATAAATTAATATGAATATATATACTGGATTCTGGTTCATTAGTGCTTTTGTAGTGAAATTACTTAATAATTATTTTGTTGAATTTTTCATTTGTGATTATCAGTATCACTTGTAGAGATTTCTATTGTTGGCTCTATGATTCTGTCTTGAGTATTATTAAAATAACCTGCTGGTTTCTATTTCTAGCATATTGCAAGACCATATAAAGACTCCCTTGTTGAGATTCCTTGTATCAAGAATGTTGAGATAGCGGGCAGCTGCTGATAGGCAAGCTATTTGTATCTCAATTTCAAAGCCTTGCAACATTACAGCTATTCAACAACAATAGGACCCTAAACAACAACAGGACATGACAGCATCCATATCAAGTGACAGATTACTAACAGTTAATATCATATAAATGTTTACCTTGCACTACATATGACGATATTAAATTTGAAATAACAAAGAAATTTGTCAAGCATTTCATTCATTAGCAGTTAAATCTATCAATAGATCAATAAAATCACTATTTAATTAGTGATATTGTTTAAAGTCTTCAATGGACAACAATAGAGAGAGGAGAGCTGTATGAAACAAAACTAAATAAATAAACTGAATACAATTTTTATAGGATATTCTATATTTTACTCTTTATTATAATAATATGGAGCAATATATAAATAAATGTGACTTTTATTAGCAAAGTGACTTCATGTGAATAATAATAATAATAATAATAATAATAATGATATTCATCCATTGCTTTTTTTCTGTTTTTTGTTTTTACTTTGAACCAGAGATGACATCTCATAAAACTATTGACATTGGTTAACTCAATGACTATATATCATAATAGAAACATTGGCAGAAAGCAATGCCAAAAGAAAACTCTTCATGGAGAAAATTTAAAATAAGACTATTTTAATTTGCAATTTTAGTTATTCTCTGACAATATGTGAAAACTGATGAATATTTCAGTCTACAAATGTTAAATAAAGACAAGAACACTTAGAATTATTATTATTATTATTATTATTATTATTATTATTATTAAGAAGGCAGCAAGCTTGCAGAATCATTAGCACACTGGACAAATTGATTAGCAGCATTTCGTCTGTCTTTACATTCTGAGTTCAAATTCTGTCAAGGTCAACTTTGCCTGTCATCCTTTCAGGGTCGAGAGAATAGGTATCAGTTGAACACTGGGGTCAATGTAATTGACTTACTCTCTCCGCCAAAATTTACTGGCCTTTTACCAAAATTTGGATCTATTATTATTATTATTATCTACTAGTGGAGCCATTACTACACTAGATAAAATGCATTTCTTAGCAGCATTTCTTCTGGCGTATTATATTCTGAGTTCAAATTCTGCAGTAGTTGATTTTGCCTTTCATGCTTACGCAGTCGATAAAATAAGAATAGTCAAGCAATGGAGGTAGTGTAATTGACAAGCCCACTCCCCCAAAATTTCAGACTTTGTGCCTGTAATAGACAGTCATGACTATAATTAAAGGCAACAAGCTGACAAAACCATTAGCTCATTAGACGAATTGCTTAGTGGCATCCTTTTTAGATGCATACACTCTAAGTTCAGACTCCACCAAGGCCAACTTTGTCTTTTATTCTTTCAGGCTTGTTAAAATAAATATCAGTTGAACACTGTAGTCAGTGTAATCAATTACCCAACTAATATAGGCCTTGTGCAGGAGTGGCTGTGTGGGAAGTAGCTTGCTTACCAACCACATGGTTCTGGGTTCAGTGCCATTGCGTGGCACTTTGGGCAAGTGTCTTCTACTATTGCCTTCGGCCAACCAAAGCATTGTGAGTGAATTTGGTAGATGGAAACTGAAAGAAGCCCGTCGTATATATGTATATACATATGTGCTGTGTATATGTTAGTGTGTCTGTGTTTGTCTCCCCAACATCGCTTGACAACCGATGCTGGTGTGTTTACGTCCCCGTAACTAAGTGGTTCGGCACACGAGACCGATAGAATAAGTACTAGGCTTACAAAGAATAAGTCCCGGGGTCGATTTGCTTGACTAAAGGCGATGCTCCAGCATGGCCGCAGTCAAATGACTGAAACAAGTAAAAGACAGTAAAAGAGAATTGTTATTATTATTGTTAGTGCAATGATCTGGAACGATTGCTACCACAACAGACAAAATGCTTAGCAGTATTTTCCCATTTCTTTACATTCTGAGTTCAAATGTTGTTGATGTGACTGATTTCCCTTTTCCTTCACAATTGCTGGCTTTGCACCAAAGTTAGAAAGAATAATAATTATTGTTCTTGTTGTTGTCATTGTTAATATTATTATAGATGCTTTCGATCTAGTTTGGATTCTTTGCCATCAAATTTGATTGCAGAGAATTCAAATTTGATTGCAAAGAATTCAAATTTGATGGCAAAGAATCCAAACTAGATCGAAAACATCTATATTACAAAGTAGAGTGGGAAGCTGGCAGACTTGTTAGCTGGCAAAATGCTTAGTGGCATTTTGTCTGTCCTTTTGAAGTCAATAAAATAAGTACCAGTTGAACAATAGGATCAATGTAATCACCTGACCCCTTCTCCAAAGTTGCTGGCCTTGTACCGAAATTTGAGATCAAGTGTGGATGCTTTCTTGAAGCTTTGTGAAAACAAGGTTCCTCAAATCTAAAGAATTTTTTATAGAATTCTTGCAGAATACAGTATGACACTTTTCTTAAGGTTGACAATATCCTTCAACTTCTTAAGCAGCAATTGCCACAGGAATAATTGCCACTTTTATCTTCCACAATCTCTTCAGCCCTCTGGCTAGATCCTAATATTACTCAATTCTTTGGCACCCACTCCATTATCATATGGTACTATTATTTGTGTTTTTAATTGTAATGAAGAAGAAATTTATAAAAGTCTCTGACTAGTAGTTATTAATGAACTTGTGTGGAGTTTATTTTCAGTTGAAAACTTATGTAATAGCCGCAGCTAATGCATAAATATATTTTGCAATTCCTCTTAGAAACAGACTTTGCATTTTAGAAAAACAACAACAATACTGAACCAATTAAAATAGAAATCATTAAACTACACAATTAGGCAATAATGGGGATATAGTAATTAAAGAGCAGATAACTGTTTAGAAATTAATTTTACCATCTGATCAATAAGCTGAATGGTTTTCAAATAACTGCATTGTGACCTCCACATTTACAGCTAGAGTTATTATCATTATCATTATTATTATTTATTTGTTTGTTTATTATTAGTTTTAATCACTTATTTATATATTATATACAATACTGTAAATAATAAGATAATAGAATAAGCTGCTTAGATATTTGGTAATTAGAATTATCAATTAGTATGTGATCAGGCCTGTTTACTTCTTGCTGCTGTATACACAACTATATCAACCTCAGTCCTCAACTGATAATTATTTTATCAACATTGGCAAAATGCAAAGCAAAGCTGACCTTAGTAGATTTTGAATACAAAATTAAGAGATTCCATAAGTAAATTTGACATTGTCAAAAATGCTAATGAGTCCAGCAGTTCATTTTCATCATTTACTATACATTTGCCAACTGGTATATCTACTATGGAAATATATTAATAGATTGGAACCTGGTTTGATTTTCTTATAATTGTCATTTCTGTTCAAATTGTTGCACCTGTACTAATTAGTGGTTGTGAATATGATGCCAATTGTCAAAATATATCTAATATATATTTATATGTACATGATTTTATTTAATATGATATCAAAGAGAAATTTAGAAAAACTTTCTGAATAGAGCAAAGCTATACGTTTACATTGATCATTCTCTTATAAAGATAAATAATTAAATCCAGAAATTAATCCTGCTCCAGTAAGCATACTTTGAATGTTGAGAAGGCAATAGCATTCTTCATGTAAACATGGAAAATGGACATTAAACTTGAAATGCATTCTCATAAATTTTTATTTTGGCTCTGAACTACTTTGGCTGATTTATAACTGTCATAACATATGAAATGCCTTCTGTGTTGGCTGCGAGAGAAATGAACATCTCTATATGGAGTAGAAATAAGCAGTAAATGACATTCGATTAAATGAATTTGACAATGTAGGTTGCAGAGATTATTTTCCTTTGCAACTCACATAACATTCAAAATGGCTGTCCATGGCATCTTGCCATCCTCTTGGTTAAGATCAGCATGATGTAATAAATAAAATGCTGAACTTTAGACAGGTGAAGAAAGATCAATCCCAGCTGTCATCTAAGGCATTACATTATTCTCAATATTCAAATACACACTATACACATACATGCATATATATATATATATATATATATATATATACACATACATATATATATACATATACACATATATACATATATACGCATATATACATACATATATATATATATATATATATATATATATACATACATATATACATACACATATACATGCACACACATACATACATGCACACACACATACATATATATATATATATATAAATGACAACTATAGCCATCACTCACAATCAGGAATGACATGGTCACTAGGATCATGCTTTTACTAATTGTTTTACATGTCCATTTCTTCACAAGCAGACAGACATCCTCTAGGCTCTTCCATTTTAATCGAGTAGAATATCTAGAAAATGAAAGGTTGAGAGAGAGAGAGAGAGAGAGAGAGAGAAAGAAAGCAAGAGACAGAGACAGACAGAGAAAGAGGGAGGGAGAGTATATCTGCACTAGTCTGGAACCTATGTCTTCAGCACTGAAGGGACAAAGAGCAAAGTCGGTCTCGCTTTGATTTAAACTCAGATCATGGAGAGGGGAAAGAAATATTGCAAACCATTTTATCGTATGCTCTGATGATTCAGAAAATTGACAATGACATGCCTCCGTGTGTGTGTGTTTGTGTGTGCATATAAGTATGTATGTGTGTGTGTGTGTGTGTGTACGTGTGTGTGTGCATGTATGTATAAACATATAAGGAACGGCCTTTCTTTTATATATCTTTTAAAAACATGACTATGTTCTAACCTAACTTTTCTGGGAATCAGAACTTCACAGTTCATTCAGAACAATACAGATCCCAAGTTCATTTTTCTCAACATTTCAAAGCTTTTACCATTTCATCTTCATGAGTTATTTTGGCACCTTCTGTGTTGCCCTTTCTGCAATAGGCAACTTGTGTTTATAAAGACTATCCTCATCAGAAATACATATTCACACACACAGGATATACACAAACACACTTATAGCCCTCAATCTTTATCTTCTGCTTCTTTCAGTCATTGGACGGCAGCTATGCATGCTGGTGCACCACCTTGAAAGTTTTAATGGAATAAATCAGCAACAGGGCTTTATTTTTGTAAGACTATTGCTTATTCTGTTAGTTTTTTTCTTGCTGAACTGCTAAATTATAGGAATGTAAACAAACCAGCACCAGTTGTTGAGAAGTGGTGGGGGACATATAAAACACAAACACAAACACACACAAACATATATATATATATAATTCAAGATACTTAATTTGCAGTGGAAAACATGCGCAGGTATTGACATGGAAAGAAGTGATTAGCTGGATAATAAAACCTGGATATGTAAATCTTTGTTCTAATTTTTATTGATTTATTATTTCTGCTGTGATGACACTATGCAGTCTCTAAGGAGATATGGATTTACCAAGTATAGTGAAGTAAATTAACTGGAGTTCATCTACTTTCACTGAGGTTAGCCAGCATTGTTAACAGGTAAAAGCAGACATGGTACCCGCTCACAATTAAATATATATATGCATACACAAATACACACACAATGGGCTGCTTTCAGTTGCTGACTACCAAATTCACTCACAAAGCTTTAGTTAGACTGGAGCAACAGTAGAAGACACTTGCCAAAGGCGTCACAGAGTGGCGCTGAACCCAAGACCATATGATTGGAAAGCAAGCTTTTTATCCATAGAGTTATGTTATACCCATGCATAAAATGAAAGTCATTTAGGTTCTAACAAGACTTGAACTCACATCACAGAATTCAGAATCTAAAGTATTCACAACTGAAGAGAAAACTTTACCCACAGATCCTAACAGAGTGATACCATGAAAATTGTCGCATACACATTTTGACCTGCTGCCTTCATAAACAAACACCAAGACACCATCAATTAAGACCAACAGAATCAGTATTTCTTCCCAGCAAGCAACTATTATCTTGTGTGTTTCAGGTGCGACAGTGTTATCTCCTGCTTTCAAGAGATCTAAGTGTCTTCCATCTAAACCAGGAGTTCTCAACTGTTTCTTTTTTTTATCTATGGACCCCTTTCATTAATATTTTACTCTGGTGGTCCCGCAAAGTCATAGAAACTTCTTTCAAAATTCCTGTTTTATTTTTTACACATTAACTTGAGTAGATTGAACAAAGTAAAATGTTAGAGAAAGAAACCTAGCTGTTTCCAGCAAGACATAACAATACGTACACCTAAGGCAAAATTTTTTCAGGGGCTCCTTAAAATACTATTATGGATCCCCAACCCCATATATATATATATATATATATATATATATATATATATATATATATATATATATATATATATATATATATATATCAATAGAATATTGTAGATATATATATAAATAGAATATTGTATATATATATAAATAGAATATTATATCTATATAAATAGAATATTATATATATATAAGTATAATATTATAGATTTATATATAAATATAATCATCATCATCGTTTAACGTCCGCTTTCCATGCTAGCATGG
>NC_068998.1:24291581-24296266 GCF_001194135.2 Octopus bimaculoides
TCATCATCATCATCATCATCATTTTAACATCTATTTTTCAGTGCTGCTCACATAGGTTGGACTGAATCTGTGAACTAAATTTTCAACAATCACAAGTTCGTCCTCTCATCAATGCTCACCAGTTTCCAAATAAGGTAATATTATTCCTTTTCAAATACGCTTTCATGCCAGAATGGAAACAAAGGAAATGCTTGCATGATGGTGACATTCATTTACAACCATCATATGGCATCTAAACGAGAAGACAGCAACACATACACACAAACACACATGCTCACATGTAAACACACAGGCGTACATATACTTGTCTACACATTTATATACAATCAGCTTCTTTCAGTTTCTGTCTACCAAACCACTCACAAGCTTTTGTTCAGCCTAGGCTATAGGAGAAGACACTTGCACAAGGTTTCCCACAGAGGGTCTGAATCTCAAACCATGTGGTTAGAAAGTAAACTACTTATGACACAGCCCTGTTGTGTAAATATATATTAGTGTATATTTATGAATGTATCTATATATGTATGTCTGTGTACCTGTATGTGTGTGTTTACATGCATATACACATACAAATATATACATAAATATATATATATATATACATATATATATACATATATGCAAGATCACAAATGGTGGTTAACATTTATGACAGTTGTTACGATAGAATTTTATTTATGTATTCATAAATATTGTATCAAAGCAGATAATCCACCATCTTCCAGTAAAATTTTGGTTGGATTCATAATCATCAAGGTATCATCTCAGCTTTTTATACCTATTTAAGATTTTATCTGATGATGCTGGATTATATGCTATCATGTAATCTCTGAATACACCAATAACATTTTATCAAAATAGCAGTCATAAATTCTAAACACCATTTGTGTGTTTTTTTTATACCTATGCCACACCAAGAAGTAATCTTGAGTCAGATTTACTGTTTAAATTGGATTTGGTACTTACATATCTACAATATCCTATCAATGACTGACACCTTAATGGTTGTTTTAACTCACTTTGAAGCCTTTGTTATTGCACCTAGCCATTTCTGGTATCCTATGTGGTGATGTGCCTAGATTCTTTTAAATTCTATAACTACATATTTATCTATCTATCTAGTTATCTAATATATGTACACTATATTAAAATGAGTACTAATAGCTTCTTGCTATGAAGATACATGGCTAGACAGGTTTTATAACATGCCTTGTGTCACCAAGCAGTCTTTAAGTACTGAACACATGGTCTGTTCTATTTCAAAATCAAGATGGTGGTACATCAGAAACCATGTGAAAAAAGGTTGATACAAAATGTGGAAGGGTGAATAAAAACACAAAAAGAGCAAAGAAATGAAAGAAAATTAGAATTACATCCCCTTTGACTGTAGAAGTCGTAATTAAACTAGCTGAAGAATAACTCTATAGAGAGGGGTCCAAAATCTGCTGGAGAGCTGCTCAATCTAGAGAGGGTAGTGCTCTCCAATTCACCAAAAGAAATTTGTTCATATGCTTGCATTTGCTGAAAATTTCAGATTTTGGATCAAAAAGAATATGCGATGTTTCTGCAACATATAAATTGCATTTCTTAAATCCATTTACATATGGCATGGATTTCCCCTCAATTCTCCACTTGATTGTATGCAGTGTGCAGTTGGTTTTCCAACAACATACATGGCTAGCCAACTTAATGGCTTTACTTTTGTCAATGTGCCAGATAGAAGAGTAGTAATTTGCTAACATCTATTGAAATTGCCTTCATATAAACCAAATTCAATGGGCATTATGCAATTACAGAAAAATTGCACTCATTGAATTAAGTCATTTTATTTTTTTTTTTCCAACAATGGGAGACAACTCTAGTTACAGTTTGGGATTATTTTGACTTTATTAGCAAAGCTTTGCTTTCTCCCTATTTGCCTGAGTAGTGATGGATGAATAAAAGTTGCACATTTGTTAGCACAGAAAAATAAAATTTGTAAGAATCTGTATATCTAGAAGGTTCCAACTGCATGAAAAAATAATAGGTATGTTAATGTTGACATATTTGATTGAAGGCTCATTAAATAACCAACTAAATTGCTTTGGTCGAAAATACTTTTAGTCTAACTGCTACTACTAACTACCACCACCACTAATACTGTTACTGTTAACTACCACTATCTATCATCTACTACTATCATCACCAGTACCACTACTACTACTATCATCACCACTAATACTGCTACTACTAACTACCACCACCACCTCCAATACAATTATTTCTACTATCATCGCCAGTACCACTACTATTTCTTCTTACTACTACTACTACTACTACTACTAATACCACCACCACCACTACTGCAACCCCTGCTGCTGCCACCACCACTACTAATAGTACTGTTGTTACCACCACCATCATTATCACCACTACCACCACTATTGCTATAGTACAACTACCACAAGTACAACTACCAGAGCCATCTCCATCACCATTATCATAAAAAACAAAATAACCAACAGCACAAATACCATCGTAATCAATGACGACCACCACAACTGCAAGCACCACCAGTGCCAGTACTACAACTACTACACCACCTCTAACAACACCAATACCTCTACCTACCACCACTTCTTCGAATGCTACCAAGTAGTATTGACTCTGCTTTGTATTTACAAAAAGGATTTTAATATCAAAGTTTCATTAGAGCAAAGTGTAATTAGTCCAAAGGGTTTTAGACTAAATTGATCTTTCTTAACTACTTTACTCTAAAGCACTTTGATCTAAAAATATTTCAGACTTTTAACACTTTGGTCTAAAAACCGCCGCTGTTATTACTACAACTACTGCTACTACTACTACCACTACTATTACTACTACTAATAATAATAGTAATAATAATGATAATAATAATAATAATAATACTAATAATAATAATAATAATAATAATACTGACACAAACCCTACTACTGTTACCTCTACTATCACCACTACCATCACTACATCATCATAATCACTACTACTATAACCTAACTGACAGTAGTAACTATAGTTGCTACCATCATTTTCATTACCGTTGCAATCAACATCACCAGGTTTATTGCCTCTGGCATCGCAATTACCATCTCTCCTATAATCATTACCATCCTCACCACCATAACCATCGTCACCGCCAATATTTTGCATTGTATTGATGACCAGGAGTTTGAGTCCAGAGTGATGCATTCCAAGTAAATATGCAGTGAGGAACAAAAGATGTGACAGTAATTAACACTATTTTTATTTTTCCAGCAAGTACAAGAAACTGAACCATGTTTTTAAGCTTAGTCTCACTTCTCAGCTCTGGGCTAACAAATGCCTTGCAAGTGAGTTTGGTAGTTGAAAACTGTGCAGAAACCTGCCATATATGTGTGTGTGGGTGTATGACTGTATGTGTGAATGCATGTGTGTGTGTGTGTGTGTGTGATTTTGTTTCTCATCATTTGACTATGGGTATTAGTTTATTTTAGTCCCTGTAACTTAGCAGTTTTGGGGGCAAAAGATGCCAACAGAGTATCTACCAGAATTTGTATATTTGGGTGTATATATGTATGCATGTATAGATGTATATATATCACTTAGGCATTGTGTGACCTAGTGTAAAACTCAATATACATATAATTCAGAATAAAGTGTTAGAGGAGTACAGAGTAGTAATAAGAAAAAGACATGACAAAGGGAAAAGATGGCTATGTTATGAATTTCATTAGCATACAGCTGTTTCTAAAAAAAGGTGCAGTGGACTCCTAGTTGAGTGACTGAATAACATCCTATATCTTTATTGAAGACTCTGGTATTCAAGGCTCTGATGAAGCTATAAGGTGTTAGTCAGGCACTCAACTATGAGTCAATTGCAAACTTATAACAGAAACAGCTGTAAGCTAATGAAACGCATGACATAACCATCTTTTACTTTGTCATCTCTTCTTCTTATATATTTATATAAATATCATCATCATCATCATCATTTAATGTCCATTGTCCATATTGACATGGTCTGGATGGTTTGACCAGAGTTAGCAAGCTGGAGAGCTGTGCCAGATTACAGTCTGATTGGGCATAGTTTCTACAGCTGGATGCTCTTCCTAACACCGACCACTTTTCAGAGTGAGCTGGATGCTTTTATGTGACACCACACAGTTGCTTTCACGTGGCACTACACAGTTGTTTTTAATTGGCACTGCAGAGTCACTTTTACATGGCATTACATAGACACTTTTACATGACTCTGCCACAAGAGCTTTTCACCACCAGAAAGGCTGGTCTTAACACTTCTGTGGCAGAGTATGGGTCTCCTTGAGTACAGCAAGGTGCCAGGCATCTCAGTCCTTTGTCATCTCACCTAAAAGCTTCAGCATCCTGAGGTCATTCTTTAGTATTTCATCTCATGTCTTCTTGGGTCTTCCACTTCCACATGTTCAATCTACTTTGAGAGATCAGCATTTCTTTATGGAGCTGATGACATCCATCCACATCACATGACCAAACCAGAGCAGTTTTCTATCATGCACGCACCAACTAATTCCTCTTATGCCTAACTTCTCTCTCAAAACACTCTCACTTTATTGATCATGTACACTTCCATTATACATCCAGCAGAGCATACTAGTCTCTCTCTCTCTCTCTCTCTCTCTCTCTCTCTCTCTCTCTCTCTCTCTCTC
>NC_068998.1:24296276-24307009 GCF_001194135.2 Octopus bimaculoides
GGAATCAACCTCAGGACTTATGTTTTTAAGCCCAGTACTTATTCAATCAGTCTCTTTTGTCGAACCGTTAAGTTTTGGGGACATAAACACAACACTGGTTGTGGAGAACAGAGACAGACATAAACACACACACACACACACACACACACACACACACACACACACACACACACACACACACACATATAAATGTAAGATCCAATGATTAAGATGTAGGAAGAAAGTTAGCTTCAAGCCATCTGCAGTAAATATAAAAAACACCTTTCAGGAATGATAGTGGTTTATCAAGGTAGAACGTTGTGGATTTTTCCCTATCAAAATATTTATAAGATGGAAAAAATTATTTTTATACTTCACTATAGGCAGTCAGGATTGCTGGGTATGTGAATAAGAATACAATAGTTAAAGAATGGAGTAGGATCCAATCTACATATGTTTCATAGCAAGTGAAACCTCAGAAGTAGTAAATATCCAAGTGAGGTGTATACGGCAGGTTTACTCATCAGGCCAAAGGTATCTTGATTAAATAAAATTTTACATTGTTGCAAGGAAGTACATGTTAACACACAGATTCAATCAGAATGTGTAGAGAGCATGGTAAGAGTAAAGAATATAAATCATCATCATCATCATCGTTTAACGTCCACTTTCCATGCTAGCATGGGTTGGATGATTTGACTGAGGACTGGTGAAACCGGATGGCAACACCAGGCTCCAATCTAATCTGGTAGAGTTTCTACAGCCGGATGCCCTTCCTAACGCCAACCACTCAGAGAGTGTAGTGGGTGCTTTTACGTGTCACCCGCACGAGGGCCAGTCAGGCGGTACTGGCAACGGCCATGCTCAAAATGGTGTCTTTTATGTGCCACCCGCACAAGAGCCAGTCCAGGGGCAAATTAGTAATATAAGAAAGAAAATAGAAAAGAAAAAAAGGAATAAAGACATCAGGGAGTGGGAGAGTTAAGGAATTTAAGCAAGGTCATTTGACCAGTAGTTTTTGATAGTGTAGAGATTTGCAAAGGGAGTAGCATTTGAAAAAAAAGATAATGTGGAGGGGAGAGGGAGAAGAAACAACTGTGGTCAAGAGGGAGAAAAATGTATGCTTAAAGTGAGGAGTAGTATTAGAATTGAAATTCAAGGCAGAATGGAGTGTAATTGTAGTAAATATTACCAGCTAGAAATTAAGGAATGTATATTGTTTTGTGGCTGTTTCTCATGCTGGCATGGGCTGGGCAGTTTGACTGAAAACTGGTAAGCTGGTGAGCTGCAGCAGGTTTCAGTCTGATTAGGTATGGTTTCTACAGCTGGATGCCCTTCCTCATGCCAGCCACTCCAAAAGTACAGTGGGTGTGTTTTACATGCCATCAGCATGGGTGCCAGATACGAAACACTAGCATCGGCCATGACTATGATTTCACGTGGTTTGACAGGTGTTCTCAAGCACGATATATTGCCAAAGGTCTAGCTCACTTGTCATTGCCTCCATGAGGTCCAAAGTTTGAAGGGTACTTCATATATACAAAATATATATATATACTGAGGCTAATTGGTTCAACTGAATCATTCAAGTTGGTGTTTCAACTTGGTTGCAGTCTAAAGACTAAAACAAATAAAAATGAATCTAAGAATATGTTTATCTGAGACATTCTACAAACTGTGGTTCACATCACTTATGCTGATGAACAAGCAACTTTTTGCTGATGCCATTGCCTTGCCAATGGTGTATTTTTGCTATAGGGAATGCAGCAGAAAAATGTATATTACAAGAAAAGTCAGTGTTTCATTTTCTATCTGATATTTGAGCGGGTCTGGAAAATTCTGGTGATATTTATAGCATGGCAATCACAAGTCTATTTGTTTATAAAGATTTCTTTAGTTTCAATTTCCTTTCCACAACTACAGGCATCTGTGGTATCATTGTTTTTGTCATCTACAGTAAAATTGAAACATTCTGATTCAGTATATTCAATATATAGTTCTTATCGGAACTAATTGTTGTTGGTTGGGAAGAACATCGTGTTATTTTTGAAAACTGTGCAAGAGAAAAAAAAAAAAATATTAAATTATCTATTATAAGTAAAGTTGCCAAAAATATTTGTATAAATTGCAAAACTAATTTTTTTTATCTGATTAGTCAATATAAATTTTCTTCGCAACCAAATATAAGCACCAATAAAATAAGTTTTAGAAGGAGATGTAGAATCGCAAGATATTTTGAGATTAACAAAATATTTTTCTCACCAGAGTTATCATGTTATTAGGGCGCAAATACTCTCTTAATTATTGTAGTATATATATCATGATTGAACCATTTTTAGTTAAGAATCTTGTTTAAACATCTTCAATTCATTGAGCTCTCAATCAATAGCCAGCTTCTTTGGGGATTGCACTCAAGGTGGTATAGTTCCCCATTCTCCTAATATAACATGAATTTCTTTCTTTCTCTCTTTCTCTCTCTTTATGTAAATATGTTACCCTTCTGGTTTAGCCCCAGATCAGCTCTATGCAGATCTATAATCAAATATGTACCATCTACAGCCATTTCAATTTAATTTTCTTCTTCCTTGATTTTCTTCTTGCTCTTCTCTTTCTTTTCCTTCTCCTCCTCCATGGCAGACTTAATTGTTGCCTGATTTAACACCACCCTCTCGTCCTTATGTTCATTTAACAGTTTATTTTGTTGCAAGCATTCAAGCTAACTTTCTGATTTCAGAATAACTTCACTCCTTCATTCCACTAGTCATGATCTCTTGAGAAGGATCAAGACACTGCTCTTCATCCACTGAGAGAGTTGTTTTTTTAAAAAAAAAAACAACTTTGTATTATTTACAAACTTACATTTAGTACATGAAACAAAACATTAAATATATAAAATTATGAAAATCTTTCCCATGGCTGTGTAGGAAGATGCTTGCTTTCTTACCACATGGTTCTAGGTTCAGTTCCACTGCATGGCACCTTGGACAAATGTCTTCTACTATAGCCTTGGGTCAACAAAATCCTTGTGAGTGGATTTCGTGGACAGAAACTGAAAGATAGCCATCACATGTGTGTGTGTGTGTGTGTGTGTGCATGTGTTTGTGCCTTACAACTCTCTAACAACTGATATTGGTTTGTTTTCATCCCCATAATTAAGTGGCTCAGTAAATGACACTGACAGTATAAGTACCAGGCTTTAAAAAATAAGCCCTAAGGTCAATTCATTTGACAAAAAAACATTCTTTGAGGTAGTGCCCCAGCGTGGTCACAGTCTAATGACTGAAACAAGTAAAAGATAAAAACAAATCATTTAAACTGAAATAACGTTGTTTGTCAGAATTTTAAGAATACTCAAACAATTTGGAAACTAAATTTCTTCTTATGAATACTGAAAAGACAATTCTTGCAAAAGTTCTTATTTTATTATCTCTTATCCTATTAACTTTTATTTATTTCAGTCACTGGACTGTGGCCATGCTATTGCACTGCTTTAAAGGGTTATAGCTAAACAAATTGACTCTAGTTCTTATTTTTCAGTACAGGGATATAAACAAACCAATGCCAGTTGTCAAGTGGTGGTGGGGAACAAACACAAACAGACACGCTCACACAAATATATTAATATATGACAGGTTTCTTTCAGTTTCTGTCTACCAAATCCACTCACAAGAGTTTGGTTAGCTTGGGGTTATAGCAAAAGATATTTGCATGGGGTTATAGTAAATAAAAAAAACACACATAGAACTGATCTGGGGCTAAACAACAAAAGTAACATATTGAGAGAGACAGACAGACAGACAGAGACAGAGACAGAGAGCTGACAGAGATAGTGAGAAGGTGGCGATCTGGCAAAAATGTTGGCACCCTGGGCGACATGCTTAGCGGTATTTCATCTGCTGCTACGTTTTGAGTTCAAATTCCGCCGAGGTTGACTTTGCCTTTCATCCTTTTGGAGTCAATTAAATAAGTACCAGTTATGCACTGGGATCGATATAATCGACTTAATCCGTTTGTCTGTCCTTGTTTGTCCCCTTTGTGTGTAGCCCCTTGTGAGCAGTAAAGAAATACGACAGAGAGAGAGTGAGAGAAAAAGAGATTCATGTTATCTTATAATAGGAGAATGGTGAACAATGCTACCTTCAGTGCAATCCCCAAAGAAGCTAGCTATTGATGGAGAGCTCAATGAATTACAGATGTTTAAATAAGACTCTTAACTAATAATGGTTCAATCATGATATATACTACAATAATTAAGAGACTATCTGTACCCTAATAACACAATAACTCTGGTGAGAAAAGTATTTGTTAATCTCAAAATATTTTGTGATTCTACATTTCCTTCTAAAATTTATTTTATTGGTGGTTATATTTGGCTGCAAAGAAAATTTATGAGATTGACTAATCAGATAGAAAAAAATTAGTTTTGTGATTTATACAAATATTTTTGGCATCTTTACTTATAATACCTAATTTAATTTTTTTTTCTCCAGCATATTTTTCAAAAATAACAATGAATTTCCCAACAAGACCACAGTGCTTCAGGACGGAACCCAAACACATGTGGTTGTGAAACAAGCTTCTTACCACATATCCATGCCTTTCCTATCATGAGCAGCACCAAAATATTGATTTCGAATTTTGGCACAAGTCTAGCAAGTTTGGGGGTGTGAGTCAATTACATTGGCCTCAGTGATTGACTGCTACTCATTTTATCAACCTTGAAAAGATGAAAGATAAAGCCATCCTCAGCAAATTTAAATGCAGAATGTAAAGACAGATGAAATGCCACTAAACATTTTGCCCAGCATACTGACTCTGCCAGTTCTCCAACTTATGCAACACCAAAATATTAATTACAGTTTGAATAGAGATGAGGCTTACTTCTCTAGAGACTAAATTAACCAGAAATTATTGCTGGTATTTCTTTTAAGCTCAAAGAGAATAAACGAAAATGCATAATGCAGGTATGATTTGAACCCAGAATACTGAAAGGCAAAAAAACTACAGTGAAATATCTAATCTGGTATTTTTACCTTTTAGTTGTTTCAGTCAGTAGATAGTGGTCATGTTGGGGCACCACTTTGAAATGTTTAGGACTTATATTTTTAGTATGGTACTTATCCTTATATTTTATTTATTTATTTATAATTTTTTTGGTGAACTTCTATATTATGGGGACATACACAAACCAACACCAGTTGTCAAGCAGTATGGTGGGGGACAAATATGAATACAAATACACATCCACACACACAAATGTGTGTGTGTGTGTGTGTGTGTGTGTGTGTGTAATGTGTGTCAAACAGGTTTCTGCAATTTCCATCTACCGAACTCACTCACAAGCCATCATTTGATCTGAGGCTGATGCTTGCCCTAGGTGCTGTACAGTGATACTGAACTGGAAATTACATGTGAAGCAAGATTTTGAACCCCCACCACTACCTCCTCCTCCTTCTCCTCTTTTTTCACTAAATATGCATTGAAGATAACAAAATCTTGCTTAAGAAAGAGAAATCTGTCAGAAAGAGGAAGAAAAACATTTTAGAGAAATTTCATATAAAATGCTATCAACCACCCCAGAATAATAACAGAGGGATCAGGTACAGTTTAGATTAGCTAAAATTATAGCACTGATCAAGTTGCTAGCAAATAGGGAGAAAAAAGTCAGAGAAAGGAGTACTTATTTTTCTGGTACCCAATCCCAACACACAAAAGACTTTGAGGACATGAATTGAAATTCACAGAGTTGTGTGGAGACATGACCGCTGTGCTTCAGGTTAAGTCAGATATGGTGGCATGAGTCATTGCAACACATTTCTGCATCCACCATTTGTCAGTATTTGCTTGGTTCATCCTGAGCAGTGTCCTAGTCATTCCAACCAGTATCGCAGTCAGTTCCTATGAGTTACCCTAACTGGATTCTCAGAGAAGAGAACACAGTACACAGGATCCAACTTGAAAAATTGAGCAACGTGAACAAACAGTTCAAGCTGATGTTCATAATCATACAATAACACATTCCAGCTTTTGAGTAGAGTCTTTGGTTGGAAATGAAATCCAACCAATGATAGCCCATAATCCTGGAACTGAAGAAATGACAAGAAGAATTGAAGAAAGGGAAAAGTAAGATCTAAAGATAGGATAAGTTACTTTATGCATTATTCTATCTAATTCCTCACAGCAAAGCCATAAAATACAATTTTTAAGATAGGTTCTCTGAAGAAAGAAATAGATGAGATTTGTGAGAAGATGTTTATCATAGAGACATACGTTAACTTAGTGGTTATCAGAATGGGTGAGGGTAACAAGGTTTGTTTAAGTGGTTTGTTACTTTGGAAAGACCCAATGTCTTGTACTCTAGAGACAATAACAATTTAGAGAAGGATTAATGACTTGCTCATGTCAAGAGTTTAAAGCAAGGGTTTAGGAAAATATGACACTCATTGGAGCATTTAATTTTCAAGTTAAGGTTACTTCCTTGGTAATCAATTTTATTTTGGTCTCTGAAATCATTGTGATGAGAATTAGTGTTTAGAATGAATTCAAGCTTTTATATATGTACATATTTAAAGCCCATGACATCTTTAAGAATGTAGGCGATAAATTTTCTTAGATGTTGTATGAAACCCTGGAGATAGATTAATTTCAAGTAACCCTGGGGAAAGGAAACAGCAGCTAAGAAACTTTCTTTGTGCTTTCTCAAAGATGTATTGACTTGGATAAGTAATAATATTGGTAAGACAAAACTGATATAGCAAAGATGATATTTTGTTAAGAAGTTAGATAAGCCATGGCTCACAATGATCTGTAAAGTAAATAGATCATGGAGATTGATACATGGGAATGTCCTCTATAAAAGCAAGTACTCCATGACAGTATAAAACAGGAAACATTAAAACAGTGAAATGACATTTAGAAAATAGATAAAGCTATTATGCAACAAGAGGATAATTCTCATGTTGAGAGCAGTGCTCCTCAGAGAATGACAGGAGGTAATCTGTGTAGAATCTCTAAATTGTGTGGTACCACTATGATTGAAGATAAAAGAAGTAAGGAAAGAGTAACATCAAAGGAAGAGAATGGTAGGATGAGAATAGAGTAAGGTTCAGTTAGAAGCAAAGTCTAGTAAAATGTTAGGGCAAAGTGACATGAAGTGGAAAGGCACAGGGCAGAGAAATGTGATAGTAAGATACAAGAAGTAGTTACGGAACAAGGTATAGAAAACAAGTATGAAGTGAAAAAGTAGTGAGCAAGATATAGCAAGGTATAGGAAGTGAGCTGCAAATTGGTGGTAAGGATGTAATAAGATGGCAAGGTGTAAGATATGAAAAGTTGATATGGGAGGAGGCATCGTAAGGTGGTAAAGTGAAAGGTATTTTAAAGTAGCAGAGATCAAGGTATGATAAACAGTAAGGTGGTAAGAAGTAAAGTATACTATGGTGACAGAGTGTAAGATATCATAATCTGGTTGAAAGTAAAGCTTATTTATGGCTGTAGGGAAGAAGGTATAGTAAGATAGCAACATCATCATCCTTCTCCTCATCACTTAATGTCTGTTCTCCATGCTGGCATGGGTTGGACGGTTTGACAGGAGCTGGCCAGCTGAAGATCTGCCTAGGCCCTATGTCTGTTTTGCGATAGTTTCTACAGCTAGATGCCCTACATAATGCCAACTACTTTACATGGTGTACTGTGTGCTTTTATGTGGCACCACCACAGGTGCTTATTACATGGTAGTGGCACCCACAAGCTCACAAGATTAGGATCACTCAGCTGAAGAGGGATGCTGGGGACATGCCTGTATGCTAGGACAACCATGACTTTACTTAGCTTAGTGTGTCTTTTCAAGCACAGCAAACCACTATAAGTCTCAATCCCTTGTCATTCCCTCTGTGAGGCCCAACATCTGAAGATCCTTTCTCACCACTTCGCCCAATGTATTCCTGGGACTACCCCCTCATAGGTTCATAATGTGACAACACTCGTGAAAATGTAATCCATGGATCAAGGAAGCACTTGTGTGTTGATCCAGATATCAAGCTATTCGCAAACATGTACATCTTATAGGTGATACTGTATTTCACTTATATAACAAAACATTATATTATGTTCTTAGTATAATGAAGATACGTAGTTTAGTGGTTAGGGTATTTGGCTCCAGGTCATAAAGTCACGAGTTCAATACCCAGCAGCATGTTGTGTCCTTGAGCAAAGCATGTTGTTTCTCAGTGCTCCAGTCTACTCAGATGGCCAAGCTGAGTAGTATCTGTATTTCAAAGGGTCAACCTAGTCACATTGTGTGTCAAGCTGAATTTCCCTAAGGGTAAGTGTGTCTGTGGAATGCTCAGCCACTTGCACATTTTAATTTCACAAGTAGGCTGTTCTGCTGATCGGCTCAGCTGGAACCCTCGTGCCAGTGCCAGTTTTCTATGTTCATAGTGTATTGGATAAAGTTTGGTAGAGGTGCAGATTTGGTTATTGAAATCATTAAGTAACTTCAGGAAGGTAGCAAGCAAGAGGAAAGGTTAGTACACCAGACAAAATGTTTAGTGGCAATTCATCTGCTTTTACATTCTGAGTTCAAATTCTGCAGAAGTCAGCTTTGCCATTCATCCTTTCATGGTCGATAAAATTAGCACCAGTCGATGTAACTGACTAGGTCCTCCCCACAAATTTCAGGCTTTGTGCCTATGAAGGAATTATTATTTAACCTCAGATCAGACTTGACTTGAGTGAGTCTGTGATGAAAGGCTTTCCATTTTGACTCTTCCCTTCCTTCTTTCACATATTGCTTATCTAGGACTTCATTATGCAATGTGTCTTTTCCTTTTCAAGATAGTAGGGTGCAACATGAGGAAAGTTTGGCCATTTTCTTTAGCACAGTGAATAATCAAGTAGAAGCCTTCTGGTTGGCTTATGGAATTTAAATGGTTAATATCAAAGAAATGAGTTTTAGAAATCATTGCAAGGGTCAGTTAAAATCATTGTAAAAGTAAATGTGATTCATAGACCATATTTCCATGTGTTGTCACATAATGCTATGCACCAACACAGAAAGAACATTTCCACTTTGAACCAAAAAAGTACCCTAAGCTTGGGTACCCAATCTATGAGATAAGGTAAAAGGGACAAATTTGACATCTAGAGCTGGTGCATTTGAATGTTCTGAAATTAGCATGTCTAAGGTATTGGATTTCTAGACAAAAGTGTCATTTAAGTTTTATCTGTTTTGTATAGGAGATGATAATGTTTGGATAAAATGTGGCAAGGAGTTTCTGAATTTAAATATAGAACATAGAAATTGCAGAGAAAGAAGAGCTCACCTCATCTCATCTTCTTCCCCCACTCATCTTTGGAAAGGCTGTGGGGCAATGTAATCAAGCATGCCTTCCACCAGATACTGTCTGAAGCAGCAATCACTAATGTGAGACAAACCAAACTCATAGATGTTATCCAACCATCTTGCTCATGGTCTATGCTTGAGTCTCTTGCTGGTTGATTTGCCTGTAAAGCCTGTCCAGTGACTCTTCCCTGCAACATTCTTACCACATGTTTGTAGTATCAAGTGTGTGATCTCTCAATTCAGAGAAGCAGCTCTACATGGAGCACTAAAAAGGAAAAATTAAAAGTAAAGTAAATACCCGTTTTAGCATTTGCTAGGAGTTGATGCAGGAATGTGTTTACTGCTAGCTTGAGCACAGTAGAGAAGAGCATCAACACTGAAAGTAACCTGTAAACCATTGCATAGGTAGAACAACATTGAGTGAAAACTGTTAGCCATTCCATGTTAAGGGTAAAGACCACCTTTGGTCACAAATGACCATGGGATTGCACCTAGAAGGATCCCCTCTAAAGCTGTTTAGTAGAAGACCAACAGTTGCTCATGCCTACCAGTCTTCCCTCTCCATGCCATTGATGTTGTCCAAAGGAAAGGCAAAGGCTGATTGATACAGCTCAGCACCAGTGATGTCACAACTCATTTCTACAACTGAGTGAACTGGGACAACATGATATAAAGTGTTTTGCTCTAGAACACAACTCACAGCCCTATCTAGGAATCAAAATCACAACCTCATGTTTTGTAAGCCTGACACCCTAACCACTGAGCCATGCACTTCACAAACCATTACATAGAGACATGATAATTACATCATAAATTGAGGGAGCCTTAGTATGATTGCTTACTCTGCTAAAAAAAATAGCTAAGAAATAATACTCACAATTCACTGGGTAATGAAGTCTTGGTAATAATTAGTGTATCTGAAAAACTAAAAATGGTCATGGCGACAAACACTTGAATTATTGGTCTACTTGATTAGAGCTGATCTAATCTATGGCTAATCAATAGCTACAACAGCATTTACATGCTGGAAACATTTACATCAAGTATAGTCAGACACACCCAAAAGTCCATTAAACTATGATAGTGAAACTGGAAGAGGAAGTTATATGAGTGTAAACAAAGGGTACAGAGCAAAAACAGAGAAAAATAAAGAAAAATAAAGAGGAAAATTCTGCTGTTCACAATGTAGGTGTGGGCTAAATGGAGAGAATAAGAGTAATGTTACTTTTATTAAATCTGTTTTATTGGAAATAATATTGATGAAAATCTTTGAAAATTTAGGATAAACATCTATTTTACTGTACATATTTCATATGCATATATATAAGTATAAAAACGAGTGTGTGAGTATGAATGGATGTACATGTGTGTGTATGCATGTATGTAGTTTATATATATACACACATAACAT
>NC_068998.1:24307019-24307887 GCF_001194135.2 Octopus bimaculoides
TATATATATATATATATATATATATATATATATATGATATAGAGAGAAAGAGGGAGGGAAGCATATTTTTCATATAATTTTGTTTTACTTTTACCTTCGATAAAATCAAATGAAAAACAAAATGATATTTGTACGCCATGTTCCTGGAAGTTATCAGGAAGCGATGGAGTGGGTGGTGGTGGTGGGCATGAAGTATATGTGTGTGCACAAGCATGTATGAGTGTGTGTTTGTGTGTGTATGTGTGTCTGGGTTGGTTGGTGGATGGGTGAAAGAATCTAATAAATATTTAATAACGAAAGGTAAAGATTGGAAGAATGATAATATCTTATATTTCTGTCAGATGGCAACAAACTCCTCTAAAAGAGAAAACACTTATATTAATGCAACACAGCATTGGAAATATATCACTGTTTAATAAAAAGTGTCTAAAGTTGTTGGTATTGATTACGTTGTCTGAACAGATTTTATTGAACACTAACACATTGTTGTCTAAAAATAATATTGCAAAATAATAAATTAAAAAAAAAAAAAAATTAAGGTTAAGAGATTAAGGGAGACAACTTTTTTAAAAAGAAAAAAATCACCCCTAAAATAAAGAGTTTCTTCCATCCAAACACAGATGTCATCGAAATATTTTTGTAAATGGTATTTTAGAGAAGAAAAATCAATTGTTGAGGCGAATGATCGTAAATGTACATTTTTCAATGCATAATTGGAAGAATGAGAAATAAATATTTTTAGAAAATGGAAATCAGACATTTTAATGATTGCAATATTTTCAGACTTAAAGGATGGAGAGTTTATTTTAGCTTGAAATAATATATAAGTGAGCTTATTTAACAAAAAGGAAAAAAAGAAAAAAAAAAA
>NC_068998.1:24308254-24346324 GCF_001194135.2 Octopus bimaculoides
TATATATATATATATATATATATATAACTTATACCTATATACTGATATATTTATACAGAAAAATAAATATATATATATATATACACACACACATATATACATACGCACACACAAAAATATATAGCTGTAATTTTTCAATACAAGCACTTGAACAAGTCTCTATACGATGCAAAGCAAACACATTTGTGCACATATATGTAATAAATACACACATGGTGCATCCAAAAGTCAGTTTTGTTGAAATGCGTGGATTTTCTCGAGGCACATATCACCAGGCAGCTATTATCTGCTACTGGTGAGCCATCCAAACAATGAAGAGAGTAAATTTCTAGCATACTCATAGTACAGTACTGCTCTGATTCATCTATTGCATACAAAGTTTACATTTTCTGTTAGTCTGCTTGTCATTCTGCTACACATTTTGTATGTCCATTGGGACAGCATATGGAGTTTATAGCTAATCGGTCTCTACATATCAAGCAAAATCATTTCCCAGAAAACAGCAATGTTCTGTCTTATTTGCAATTTACTAAAACCTTAATCTTTGCTATGTTTACCTTAGTAGTTTTAGGTTTAGCTTCTCTACTTGGAATTTCCTCTCTAATTCCCCATATAATTTCAGTTATGAGAATTAGATCACTAGAATATAGGAGTTCCCATGAACAGTTAGTCTTAAACACCTCTGTGATGGCCTGTAGAATTATGAAGAATAACAGAGGACAGAAGACTAAATCTTAAAGGACACCTATTTTTTTCCTTTTATATTTTACTTTTTCAGTCATTAAACTGCAGACATGCTGGGGCACTGACTTAGAGAATTTTTAGTCAAATTATTGACCTCAAGCCTGTCTCTCTTTAAAGCCTGGTACTTATTCTACTGGTTTCTTTTGCAGAACTGATAAGTTGCAGGGACATAAACACACCAACACCAGTTATCAAATTGTAGGGGGATGTAAACACAGATACAAGCACACACACACATAACTATAAGTATACGTGTCTATTTGATGGGCTTCTTTCATGTTCTATCTGCCAAAACTACTCATGAGGCTTTGGTCAGCCAAGGCTATGGTAGAAGATACTTGCTTAAGGTTCCACACAGTGGAACTGAACCTCAAGCCATGTGATTGAGAAGCAAGCTTCTACCACAGTCACATTTGTGCCATGCCACCTATCTTTATGCTAAAAATATCATTGAAATTGTTGTCAGCTCTCACTACACAGAATCTTTGTACATAGCTTGTATATCACTCACAAGCTATTCATCTATATCTAGTTTCCTTGAGGACCATCAAATTACTAAACATGTCGCTCTGTCAAACACCTACAAATCAACAAATGCTTGTTTATTCTTAATCAAGTATTTTGCCTGCAGTTACCTCAGTGGGAAGATTGCATCTGTATTACCACTTGCAGGCACAAAACCAAACTGCATCTCATCTATGACTCTCTTTATGTTCTTCATAACCAGATACAGTAATTAGATTTCTCTATTGTTACTTCTATCTAAGGCATCCACTTTGCCTTTACAATGAAATTGCTATGCCAGTCCTTGAGTATAACACCTTCCTTTATAACTAGATTGATGGTACATGTGGTAATCATATATCTTACATCAGCAGATATTTTGAGCATCTCAGCAACTATTGTTTAAGGATCAACAGATCATGAAAATTACACATTTTTACCATAAGAGAGAAATTTTTCTCCATGGTAACTGAAGTGAATTTACCTTTAGCAGCTGAATTATGTCACAAACATATTTTAACTAACCTAAAGTTCGTTTATGCCTAAGAACTGCTTGGTGCTGATATTACAGTGTTTATCATGACCGTGGAGGTCTAGTGGTGCAAATTAGTCAATGTTCTTGACTGTATTTTAGTTAAAGCCATGGCTTTGACTAGGTCTTCCCAGAGTTGCCTCACTTTGATATTTCCCATTGATAATGACTAAAGAGCTAGAAACATTGATGTCTGAGAGTCCGACAGGAGGCAGCAATAGTAAGATGTAGTATTTTTACAACTTTTTAACATAAGAGAGAATTTGTTTCTCCACAATAAGTGCAGTGAAATTGCCTATAGCAGTTGAAATATATTACAACATATTTTAAATAACTTAAAGTTTGTGTGTGTGTGTGTGTGTTGTGCTTGTGTTTGTCCCCTACAACTATTTAACAACCAATGTTCTTTCGTTTACACCCCCATAACAGCAGTTTGTCAAAAGTGACAAATAGAATAAATACCAGGTTTTTAAAAAATTAGTACTCAGGCTGATTTGTTTGCCTAAAACTCTTCAGGGCTACCACAGCATGGCCCCAGGCAAGACAGAAACAAATAAAAGGATATATATATATATATATATATATAGAAGAATCATATTAACTCATGAGACATTGGTTAGCTAGAGCCTACAGCAGAAGACTCTTGCCTAAAGTGCCACACAGTGGGATTGAACCTGAAACCTATGTGGTTGCAAAGTAAGCGTGTTTACCACACACCTATGCCAGTGCCTATTGTACCATAAAGCCAAGTTTAAATAAAAATAAAGAAAACAAAGTTGAGAAATGAACGACCATCATCATCAAATGTCCATTTTCCATGCTACCATGGGTTAGATATGGTTTGACCAGCTGCACTAGTCTTCAGTCTGTTTTGACTTGGTTTCTATGGCTTGATGCCCTTTCTAATACCAACCACTCCACAGAGTGTACTGAGTGCCTTTTACATGCCACCAGCACAGGTGCCATTCATGCATCACTGGTACAGTCATGCACCATAGTATTTGTTTCTCTGTTTGGAGAGATCAAATCTCACAGAGTATTATGGTATTTGCATACTCTGGGAGCAATAACATGATATCAGAAATGAAGTACTACAGTTGATTAAGTCAATTTCTCATCTTCAATAAAATCATCTGCAAGGTCAAGCCAATAAAACAGCCTCACCTAACAAAAATAACAGCCAATTTCTCATTAAACTTTATCTTTGAAAAATATATATATAAAGAAGGATAAAGTAGTTGAACGGCATATCCTGTTTGTTTTAAAGATGAAATGGTAATTGCTGAATCACTAGGTGTAGTGTGTTTAGATATATCTAAGGTCCATCAACAAAAAAATAAAACAACACAAGTAGGAGAGGAAGGGGCAGAATGCTATACTAGAATATTTACTTCTACAATTAATTTAGTCTGCTTCACACATCTTCAGCCTACAGACAACAGAAGATTGCATACTTGTTTTCTACGAAGCTAGCAGAAAGCAGAGCAACCATAGCTAATGTAAATCCAGCAACTTAATTGACACTTCGGATTGAAACCTGAACTGTAGTGACAAGAAAGAGTTCACATTTAGTGTTCTGTATGCTACACCTCCATACTCCAACATATTACTCTTACAACAAGGGGTGACCAATAAAGACCTCTATAGAGACTTTCCCCTGATATCAAAGGGGGTCAGAGCCAGGAGACTCCATTTTGCTGGGCACTGCTACTAAGCCAGGGACAAATGCATTAGGGATCTATTACTCTAGGAACTAATGCACAGCCATACAGCCATAGGACCAGTGGATTCAACTAACTACAGCATGTGTTGGTGGACTAATGATTGGTAGCAGCTCCTCAGTTCATTAGTTGAAGTCAGCAATGGAAGACAGGTACTATTGGAAGAACGTCTGTGCAAATTATAGTAACTCAATCTAAAGAAAGGAACACTGCTAGTTTTCCTGCCAATATCATCAATCATCATATTTTGCGTTGTAAACTTTGTGCTCTGAGATCATCCCTACTCAATAAGAACACAAATATTTTTGAGTTCTATACTTTTATTAGTTCACCTAGAAAGCAATACTCCAAAATAATGAGGGGTGAGTCAGAATTTTAAACTCAGAATGCACAGAACCAGTATAGATATTGCAAAGCATCCCTCTCAACTCTAACAATCCAATGAAGACCTTAGGCTGGTACTTTATTTATCAACACAACAAATTTAACCCTAATGGGATTTGAACTTGGTGTTCAGTCAACCACTGTAAATACCTACAGGCATGGGCCCGGGAACAGGGGGTGCAGGTGGTGCAAGTGCACCCCCTAGAATTTTTGCGGAGTGCAGAACCAAAATTTGCAGCCCTACTTATTTTACTCAGGTTTACAAAACCGTGAATAAAAAAGTGATGTGTAAAAAGTACCTTGACGTTAGGTTCCTTCTCAAAGAACAAATCACAAAAATAAATAACAGAAAAAAAAAAACAAGACCAAATTTGTAAAAAATTTTGGACCTGGGTTTGCACCCCCTAAGCAAATTTCGTTCCTGAGCCACTGCCTACAGGATACCAAATTTGATGCCATAACAACTCTGACAATTCATCACTACTGAAAAGTTTTAAAGCATACTTTACAGATAATTAAAGAGTCATCCTTGCACATGCATGTGTGCAAGCGCATTCGTGCATACACATACATATGTACACGCATGTATGATACATACCTATGGAATGTGCCAGTAGGTATTTAGAAGATCATAGTCCATATGAGGACTTAGTACTCGTATTATGTACAGTACATACATTTATTTTTTATTATAGCAAACAGCCATATGGAGAGTTCGTTTGTTTCACAAGTTTAGTCAATAGAGTGACCGAATGTGCCATTTACTCTTTTACAGATTATGGGAGTTTTGCTGAGGATATGCTAGGGTGCCACATTGACATTTATTGGCAAATGACTTCATGTCATTCCTCATGCAGAGGAATTCAGAGTTTATCTGACCCTGGCACAAAGCGAAATTAGCCATATAAGATGTGAAACAATAAGTCCAGAATAGCTTTTATGCTTCTGTTTATATATCAAAACTAAAAACCAAAATTACTAAGTAAATAATGAAAAATTGATTCTTCACAAGAGACAGTTTATTTAGTGGTGTTGCTGTTACTTAGAAATGCTTATTCTTTCTTCAACACCTTTTATTCCCCACAAAGACATTATATATATATAATTTTATATATATATACATCTGTCATTATAAATGTTCATCTACAACAGTTAATATTTTGCTTCAAGTCTCAGTCTTGGTGATTACAAAGGTCATGAAAATGAGAATGCAGCTGTTTTTTGCACCTGTGTTAAACTATTTAAACTATTTCACCATATATCATTGCACCAAAACAAAAACAAAACAAAGAAAAGATGTTGAATTTGAAATCAAATAATTATACCATTACACTGGTGAGATAGTAGAGCTTGTCTGTGTTTAGCCAAAGATTTGGCATTTTCTATAGTGTTCTTGTTGGTGGTGATGTTCTATATTTTACTACCTGTTCTGAACTGCATCATTAATCAATATATTTAACTCTTTCAGGGCCACTTAAAGATATACAAGTTCAATTTGTTGATACACCTTAGCTTTGGAAGATGTAAAAACAGTTATAAATTTTGAGATAGTAATTTTTCACTACTAAGCTGAAATTCTATCATGAATATAATGTGAAAAGACATTCTACTGAAGTATACAAGACATTGTTTTATTAGTTAGATCTGAAAGAAGTGACTATAGTTGCTAGTTACTGCAGCCTCTACAAGACTGGAAAATTGCCATGGTAAATATTCATCTAGAATAGTTACAAGTCAATGGCTGCAGGAAAAACACAGACAGGGAGGGAATGCATGAGGGTCAATATTTTGGGCAAGAGAAACTGTTGGATGAGAGCACAACTGTTAGTGTACTGACTGAGAAGTGAACACTATATGGTTGACCAAAAAAGAATGACTAATAGGTCTGAAGTGGCTAAGTAGATGGCGAATAAGACCAGTTAGCTAAAATTATCACAGGCCACTTTAGTATCAAAAATGAAGTGATAAAAGTAACAGCACATTTGTAGATCAGAAGAACAATACATTGATAGAGATCAACAGCAGAAGAGTTTGTTAGAGCTATTTGACGACCTACAAAAGTGCAGTATATTGCCTTTAGTAGATAACATAGAATTAGGGAAGTGAGCATTAAGATTGTGTATTAAATATGTAGAGAGTATCAACATGAAAATGATACTAAAGATATGAGATCAACATAAGAATATTTCATTAAAGATGTGAGATCAACTGTATAGCAGCATACTAAAGAAATGCACTCAATATTAGGTATTACAGTGAAGATGTGGATATCATCAGTATAAGAACATTAAATTATCCGAATCAACATTAGTCAATGTGACAATGTGAGATCAACATCATAACAGTACATTAAAGATGTGAAGTTAATATTCTAATATTAATAGAAGGTGGTGAGCTGGCAGAAACGTTAGCACACAAGGAAAAATGCTTGGCAGCAGTTCATTTGTCTTTACGTTGAGTTCAAATTCTGCTGGGGTCGATGTTACCTTTCTTCATTTCAAGGTTGATGAAATAAGTACCAGTTGAACACTGGGGTTGATGTAATCAACTCATCACCTCGCACAAAATTTCTGGCCTTGTGCCAAAATTTGAAACCAATATTATTATGTTAATTAAGGTGGCGTGCTGGCAGAATCATTAGCACACTGGGAAAAATGTTTAGCAGCATTTCGTCTGTCTTTACATTCTGAGTTCAAATTCCACTGAGGTCGACTTTACCTTTCATCCTTTAGGAGTTGATAAAATAATTGATCCCTGGGGTTCATTTAATCAACCTATCCCTCTCACGAAACTGCTGGCCTTGTGCTAAAATCTGAAATCGAATTTATAATATTAATAAAGAAGGCGAATAAACATCAATATAGTGCACTGAGGATGTGAGTGTTAACTTTACAAGATTATATTAAAGATATGGAATCTACATTTGAGTATTATTAAAGAGGTGGACAACATTAGAACATTATTGAAGATATAGAATCAACATGTGAAGATTAACCCCTTAACATTCAGATTTCCCTGTGAAACGTATTGCTTATTTATTCACATTGTTTTGAATTAATTAGGCACTATCTTGAGGGGTCAACATTAAGAATAGTATGTTTAAAATGTTAGTTCAGCATTAGAACAAGATATTAAAGAAATGGACATACATAAAAATGTATAGGTGTCAAAATAAGGATAAAACACTTGAATATAGAAGCTTTTTCAATTTAACCAGCTAGAAATATTGAGTAAATCTCCATTAAATCACACACTATTATTTTAGTAAAGGAAGGATGCACTATATATCTATAAGTTCTATCACTGAGAAGTCTGTTATCTTTCTTTCACCAGATTTTATGTAAAGCTTTTCACTAAAGAAAGTGTTTTTTTACGATTTAGCCAAAAATTTACTCAGGAAGCTGAAATTGAAACTGGATAAAATTGTTGGTGAAGCAGCAAATATGAACAGTGTTCATAGAGATTTGACCACAAAAACAAAGGAAGGTTGTCTGCTTGTAATATATGTTAACTGTAATGGTCAAACTCTTAAATCTTGTTATCCAAGATACAATGACAAACACTGAACAAAACTGAGTCTCAGCAACTTTCTAGGGGCCAGTCCCAGATGGTATGCACTCTGTGAAAGCACCATGATCATCAAAAAACACACCACAGGGTGTAACTAGGTGGTTGTGTAGATATGAACAGGTAAAAACTAGAGTAGAATAACTGCCTCTTCACTCAACTGAGATCAAATAAACATATGCAGATAGCAATGCAGTGTGATGGATCATTTATCCTGAAATTAATAGTCATAGACAAACAGAATTAGTGAATACCTCTAGAGAAAGACTGCATAAGTTATATTGCCTCCATCCTCCAAAACAACTATTGATTCCAGAAATGGCATAAACTTTGAAAGTGTTTGGAAATGGACTAAAAGGTTCGAGGAAATCATCCCAAGGAACATGATATACAATTCTTATTAAGAAGGAAGTGTTTTACAGAAAAAAAAAGCAATTTTTGTCAGTTGCTAGCTCAGGGTAATTCTCAATGGAAATGCCATTACCAAAAGCTGCCATCACATATCTACATATCACAATCACTCTGTATAAGGTTAATGCAGAAATGGAGTTATGATTTCATGATAATGATTAAGACATACTTTGCGTTTCATTATATTATCATTAATCTTGATACGACAGATGAGTAAAATGACTTCTGTCAATTTACTGTTTTGCATTAAAGCAGAAAGGTAATCTACACAGTGTGTCACTCACCATTTACATTTGTCAGGTACACAGGCAACTGTAATCGATGTTTCTAAAACCGTTCACAAGAACAATCTTTCTACTACCATTCTTCTACAAAATGATTAGAATCTTTCCTACTATTTCTACTACACCACACTCTGCAAGACCATTTCTTCAGTGGCCTAAGATAAATATAGGCATTACTGAGAAGTGCAATGGGTCAAATGTGACTAAACAGTGTGGCGATATTAAAAGCTAAGTGGAAGTGTGCCAATATGTCTATTGCCAAAAATGTTGATAATTTTGCTGCTAAAGAAAGCAGAAAATTATTTTTCAGAGTGAAAATTGTGTGATTTTGAGCTAACTCTTTCTCATCAAACATACAAAGACTTACAAATACGTATTATGCATTTATCTTCTTATTTTTATTGTGTCTGGGGAGAGTAATTTTCTTATTGTGCCTTAAAATTTAACACACTCACCGATAAAATTTCCACTTATTTTTCATTTTATTTTCTTAAAATTTTCGTTGCATCTTGCAACCTTATCAAAAGTCTTAACTGCCCCTTCTTATTTTTAGCTTTCATCTTTTGTTTGTTTTAGTCATTAGAATGTAGCTGGGGCTCTGTCTTGGAGGGTTTTAGCCAAACAAATTGATTCCAGTACTAAAGTTTTAGTTATGGGAGATTTAAACAAACCAAGACCAGTTTTCACCTAACAGCTAAGAAAAACACAAACATAAAATATACATATATATATGCACACACATATGTACATATAAATACACATATACATAAATACGTGTGTATATATATATATATATATATATAGGAAAATAAAAAATAATAATAAGGCAGAATGCTAAACTGAAAGCATATTTTAATATAGATGTGTATAAGGAGGATTACAAAGGATTTCAAAAGGATTTCTAACCAGCTTTCATTGCATGCCAAATTTTCAAGAAGAGGGAGAATGAAAATGTTTTTTGCAAAAAAAAAAAAAAAAAAACATATAAAAAAAATAATATATAAAAAAATAAATATACCAATACATTATATTGTCTTTGAGCTTTTAAAGTTCAATGGTACTCCATGTAGATAATTATTAGAAAGAGTAGGATGCATGGAATTAAAAGTTGTGTTTACAAGAGAGGGGATAAAAGTTTATGTGTTAAGTAGGAAGTGTGGTGTCAAAATAGGAAGTGTGTGTAAGGGAAGACAATTCTGTGGGTTTTAAACTCTTTAGTTGGAGTTCTGGACTCTTTGTCAACAGGAAGTTTACGTCTATTCTTAGAGAAATAAACTGTGATTTCAAACCAATGGATCAATATATGCAGCTAATTTTTAGCTGTATACACATAATTTTTAGTTGTATACACATAATCATTGGAGTGTTGGACAAAATGCCTGGTAGTATTTTTTCTGACTCTTTACACAAGTGTTTCCCCACCTATTTTCTCTTAGGCCACACTATAACTTTCCAGAAAAATGTATGCCTCACCGGTGGTCAGAAAAAAACAACCTTATTTTTAATATTGTATCACAATTATTTAATACAAAAGAATCTACTGGTAATTCTTTTAAGTACTGAGTACGAAAAGAAGTACCTTTTTGACTTACAAAGAAAAAGTGAATCAGTTTAATGAGTACCTTGTGCTTGGTGAGTACATCACTACATCCCACCACAATTTTTTCAGGCCCAAGTAGTGGGGCATATACTCAATGTTGGAAATCATTGCTTTACATGCTGAGATCAAATCCTGCTGATTGATCATTGTCTTTTATTCTTTCCATTTTGATAAAATAACATACTAGTCAAGAGTTGTGGATTGAGCAATGGACTAAATACCTTACATTACTTGATTCAGTTTTTTTCATTAGAAGGCCTCCTGTGATCATACTGGTTCCACTTTAAATCAGCCCTTGCCTTTCTCTCAGGCATTATCAGTAGTTTAGGGGAGAGGCACATGGCTTAGTGGTTAGGATATTCAGCTCACAATTATAAGGTCATCAGTTCAATACCCAGCAGCGCATTGTGTTCTTGAGAAAGACACTTCATTTCACAGTTCTCCAGGACACTCAGCTGGCAAAAATTAATAGTATCTATATTTCAAAGGGCCAACCTGATCATATCCTGTGTCATGCTAACTCTCCCTGAGAACTAAATGAAGAGTATACTTGCCTGTGGAGCACTCAGTGACTTGCTCATTAATTTCATGAGCAAGCTATTCTGTTGATCAGATCAACTGAAACCCTCATCATTGTAGTCGATGGAGTGCCGGTTAGGGAAGTGGAACTTGCTACATAATAGATAATTTGTTGGTCTTCCATAGAAAATGTCATTCAAGCCTATGTTGTGAAGAGGAATTTCCATGTGCAGCTACTTAGTCAACTCTGACTGATGGAGGTCTTAAGGTCAATATTAGCATAACATATTCAAATTGAAGGTCACCATTAGGACACAATATGAGTGCAAGAAGAAAATGTAAAAATCGGTCAGCTCAAGCTACGAAAGGTCAACATTGAGAGACTTTATTGGTGTTTGGAGACTACCATTATGTTAGTTCAGTGTAGCAGCTAAGATTTCACATAAGGATATTGCTTTACCACTGAATTATCAATAATCTGTGTCAAATGAGAGAACAAAACTATTTGGGAATATTCCAAAGAAATGTTATTATAACAATTTGTAATAGAGTTGTTTTTATCATAATCATCATTACTTTTATTTTTACTATTATTATTATTATTATTATCTTTATTTTTACTATTATCATTATTATTATTATTTTACTAGCTATTGTTATTATCATCATCATTTTTACTATTATTATTATTACTACTATTTTTACTGTAATTATTATTATTTTTAATATTATTATTATGATTATTATCATTATTATTTTCTTTCTATAAAAATACATTGAACATAAAAATACAAGCAAAAATGTCATTTTCTCTTCAGAATTGATACATACATACATACATACATACACACATATATATATATATATTATACGCTATGTCTAGCTTCGTTTATGGAGACTGTCCAAACACTGCTGTATTTGTGGTTATATAGTAGAAATATTTGGATTATTTATGTGAAATATATTGGTATGGTCTATGAATAAGTCAGTATCTTTGAAATACAAAAGCAAAACCTAATAGTATTTGGATGATGTCCATAAATTCCATCAAGTTGAATAATGTTCTCAAGACTACCCTTAGGCCCTTAGATATTTTGCTATCATTATCTTAGTTATTGCTACTTATCCAATCACCTAGGGAAAAATAACTCTTCTGTCATTTACAGTGAGTCTTTCTCACACAGTGATATTCAAGTTTCCAGAGGTATGTAGCAGTGACTTTGTTCCTGAAGTGATATATTTTCTTCCTCAATTTATAAAAATGCCCTTCAGTTTTCTTCACAACTATTGGTTGCAGAGAATCTAAAAAACAGCAGTTCCTTTATTGAACACTGAGTAGTAGAAAAGTCTTGAGCCAGTTATTGTTGGAGTCCTGTATAATTGGTTGATATTATTATGGTTTTGAAGGTGGCAAGCTGCCAGAATCATTAGTACACTGAATGAAATGCTTAATGATATTTTGTATGTCTTCACATTCTGAGTTCCAATTCTGCTCAGGTCAAATTTGCCTTTCATCCTTTCGGAATCAATAAGATAAATACCAGCTGACTACTGAAGGCAATGTAATTAACTTACAACTTCACCTGAAATTGCTAGCCTTGTGCCAAAATTTCAAATTATTATTATTGTAGCTGTAGTCTAACCCCAGGTCAACTCTGATCGAATAAATTTAGGACAGAGACCATGAGTATCCCATTTTTTGTTAAGATAAGCAGAGTGTGTAATTTAAAAGAGATTTAGACTGCTATTTCTTGTAGGTCATGAGACTACACAACGGTTCAAAATACACTGCAGCATATCACTGGTACTTCTTTTATTAGCCCCAGAATGATGAAAGACAATGCCTGTCCAAACCAAATCTAAACTCGTGACATATTGGTATGAAACAAAATACTATAAACTCATTTATGGTATAGTCCAATCCATGCCAGCATGGAAAATAGACACTAAATGGTGGTGGTGGTGGTGGTAGCGGCAGTGGCAGTGGTGGTCTGACACTGTTATCCTTCTGTGCACTCTTCACAATATTGCAACAGCTTAATACGGTTCATTGTATCAGTTCTGGTATATATACATTAATCTGTTTACTTCTTGCTTCTCTTTTTTTCTTTCTTTCTTTCTTTATTTCTTTATTTACTTATTTATTTATGTGATTTTCTGGCAGGTAGAAAATCTATTCATGGATTGCAAAGCTTATTTGGGTTTGCCAAATCCAGTGTTAGCCAAGTATTTTAGAATGACCTGGGTTGATCTTCATGGCAACTATATTGCTATATGCATGAACTTCCATACAAAAAGCTCATATGTATAGAGCTTCATGTATCAAGCTCTATGGTTAAAGCATCATACATGCAGTAGAAATATCACCACAGCCAAAATAAAAAAAAAAGATTAAATAAATAAACAAATAAGACACCAGAATCATGACCACAGCCACTGGAGTAACCTTTACATGTTTAATCAACCAGCTGGAATTGGGTTTTTTCCTCATCTCCAAATTACATTCTATCATGTTGACCAAATGGAAGATGACACTGGATAATGTAGCCTTGTGATAATGTAGCCTTTGGTCATGAATGACCATGGGATTGCATCTAGACAGTTCCCTTCTGAGGCACAAGCCCAGGCATGGTTGTTTATGGAAAACCAGCAGTTGTCCTTGCATACTAGCCTCTCCTCTCCATGCCACCAACGTCATCCTAGGAAAAAGCAAAGCCTAACACAGCTTGGCTCCAGTGACATCGCAATTAATTTCTACAGCTGAAGGAACTGGAGAACGTGAAATAAAATGTGTTATTCAAGAACCTAACACACAGCTTGGTCTAAAAATCAAACTCACTACCACATGATTGTGAGCCTGACATTCTAACACTGAGCTATGTACCTTCACTAATGTAGCCTTAGATAAACTACAAATAAAGATGATCCAGGTACAAGTGATCTTTTTTAACACAGGTCTGCTCAACCAGATTCTTCATGGCGACGAGCTGGTAGAATCGTTAGCACGCCAGGCGAAATGCTTCGTGGTATTTTGTCTGCTGCTACGTTCTTAGTTCAAATTCCACCGAGGTCAACTTTGCCTTTCATCCTTTCGGGGTCGATAAATTAAGTACCAGTTATGCACTTGGGTCCATGTAATCGACTTAATACCTTTGTCTGTCTTTGTTTGTCCCCTCTATGTTTAGCTCCTTGTGGGCAATAAAGAAATAAGATTCTTCATGGGTCTGGACAATGATACTACTTCTGAGCAATATGATAGTTTCAGTAGCATTGCAGTTTTTCTATGAGAAGAGATTGCTAGACCTTTCATCGACCTTTTAACATTCTTAAAGAAAGGGTCAGTGCCAAAGCTTTCTACTTATCTCTTCTCAGTATGCAATATAACTGATTCCAAGAGAGACAGGAAGAAGAATCGTTCCCAATAATTCTAATTTGTTTATTAAGTTAGCCTTAACAGGATTTGAACTCAGAGTACAGACAGTTGGAGTAAATACCATAAAGTGTCCTGTTTGATGCTCTAGTAATCCTGCCAATTCATCACTCACAGCAATATTCAATATTGAAATATTGCTTTCAATTTTGGTGCAAGGCCAGCGATTTTGAGAGCAGGGATAAATTGATTACATTGACCCCAGTAGTCAACACTTTCTTATTTTGTCAACCTTGAATCTGAACACAAAAGATAGCCCAGCATGCTAACACTTCTGCCAGTTTGCCACCTTTCAATACTGAAATACCAGACAGTAAAGTGAGTATCAGCATATTTAATGGATGGGACATTAAAATCTAAAATAAGATCATTTATGTAATGAGAGAAATACAACAATTAGTTGATGATTAATATAATTGTTTTCATTGTTGTTGTTGCTATTTAGCCCTGGTTCAGGTTAATCCTAACAGAACAGACATTTGATCAAAGGAACTCCAGCCATGATCATTTATTTTTTAATATATATTTTGAATGAAATTATCAAATGTTTCCTTCCTTGTTTAAAATTATGAAGTGAAACTTGAAGAAGTGTTGTCAGTATTTCTAGCAGGTTGTACTACTGTATTTATGGCTAACTACCTCAGTGGATTGATTTAATATATGGTCGAATATTTGAAGAAAGAAAAATATTTGCTGATGATAATATAACTTTCCAGCATTTTCTGAAATCTCAGAGATTAAGATCAAGGACAAACCTACAGAAAAGCTACACTGAGGGAGCAAGACACTGAGGAAGTTCAATGCTGACATAAACATTACCAGCTATATAAACAATTATGGGGGAAGCTATAGAAAAGGACAAAACCATGACTAATAATAAGATTCTTATCTAATTCAATAATAACAATAGTAATTTCTAACATTGGTACAAGGCCAGAAATTATAGAAGGAATGAGTCAATTACATTGATCCAATATTTGTTTGGTACATTATGTAAGATAAAGATGACCAAAGCTAGGTTTGAACTCAGAATGTAAAGAACCAAAATAAATACTGCAAGGCATTTTTCCCAACAACAATGCTTCTGCCAATACACCACCTTTTGTAATTATTGCTTCAAACATAGGCACAAGGCCTGAAGTTTGGTAGGAGTGAGTTAGTTGAATAAATCATCCCTTAAATCTTATTGAGCCTGAAAGGATGACTGAAAAAGTTTATCTCAGCAAGATTTGAACTCCCAATATAAAGAAAGAGCTGGAATAAATAGCTCTAGTCATTTTGTCTGACCTTGTGCTAATTCTGCCCAACAGCTGCTCACTAATAGTTGTTTCTAACACAGAGCACAGATATGGGGCCTAAATTTAGTAGGAGGGGTTAGTCAATTAAATCAACAAGTGTACTTTACCATTATAATATTATATCAAACCCAGACAGATGAAAGACAAAGTTGACTTTAATGGGATTTGAACTTCAAACATAAAGAAGTGGAAGAAATGCCACAAGCTACTTCATATCCAACATTCTAATGATTCCACCAATTCATCACCTTCAATATAGACCTAAGGATTGTTCTTTTTGGGTTTTTTTTTTTTTTTGGTTTTTTTTTTGCAGTAGGATGGAATAATCAATAACCTGGTACTTTATTTATTGTGCCAAATAGGATGAAAGACAAAGCTGACCTCTGAATTTTGAACTCAAAATTAAGACAGCTACAAGAAATGCTGATACTCTAACAATTCTGACAATCTACTGTTCTTTAACAATTGTTTCTCATATTAGCAAAAAGCCAAAAATTTCAGGGAAGAGGGGTAGTCAATTAAATTGGCTCCAGTATTGAATAGTATGGTGTCATCTCATAAATCATGCGGTTTTTTTCAATTGCATGAATTAAGTAGGAGGGGGATGGGATAAACTACCTGCATCAACTTGCTATAGAAACAGGTAGTAATTTTACCTTGCACTTATTCTTAGAACAAGTTTTCAAGAGTGCTGTTCAATTTTAACAGTTGTTTTCCCAAAGCTATAATGGAAGTGACATAGGAACATATTCGGCATATTCTGCTTTATAAGCTCGATATAAGCAGCAACACAATGGAAAGTGCAAGGAATATAAATGCAATATATAGGGATCGGACAATTAGCATAAGCCAATGTCAATGGTGGTTCCAGAAATTTCAAGTCAGAAACTACAGCCTAGAAGACGAGCCTCAGCTTGGAAGATCTGTAGAGCTCAACAGGGACATCCTGCAAACTCTGTTGAGGAAGTAGCTGAGAAACTTGGATTTGGTCATTCAACCATTCAACACCTGCCTGCCATCAGAAAAATCAGCAAATTGGGTCAATGGGTTCCTAACAAACTTTCTGAGTCTAATCGCACCCAGAAAGTGAATGCTTGCTCTTCTTTGCTGTCATGTCTCACAAATGAACCTTTTTCGGGCTGAACAGTGACTGGTGATGAGAAATGGCTTCTCTATAAAAATGTCAGGCCCCAAAGACAGTGGGTAGTGAAAGGAGAAACACTGGCACTCTAGGCTAAAGAAGGTCTTCACCCATGTAAGGTGTTGTTATCTGTTTGGTGGGATATGAAAGGTTTAGTCCACTTCGAAGTTTTAAACTCAAACCAAATGACAACAAAGGAGACCTACGGTGAGCAGCTTAAGTCAGTGATAGAAGAAACATGACCATCTTTGGTTTCAAGACGAAAGGTGTTTTTCTATCAGGATAATGCTTGGCCACATACAGTGAGGATGACATTCCAAGGGCTGGAGCAGCTTGAATGGGAAACAATGCTCCACCCACCATATTTGCCGGACATTGCCCCATTTGATTATCATTTATTCAGTAGTCTTCAAAATTATTTGGATGCAAAAAATATGAATTCTGTAGATGAGGTCAGAACAGTACAGGAGGAGTATTTTTCGTCATGGACAAATGAATTTTGGAAGAAGGGCTTTGCAAGTCTACCAAAAAGATGGAAGTGCATTGTAGAAAATGAAGGAGATTATATTTGAGATTAGAAAAAGAACTTTTGTTTATCTTAATTTTGAAAAATAAAAGAAGTATTAAAAAACCGATTTATTTATGGGATGACCCAATACTTTATTTTATTAACTCCAAGAGGGAGAGGCAGGAAAAAAAAGTTAATCTTAACAGGATTTGGATTCAGAAACGTAAGTGCTAGAACAAATACCACAATAACTCATTTTGTCCAGTGCTCTCATATTTCTATAAATTCAGTGCCCTAAATAATTATTTCTAATACAAGCACATCATGGAGCCAACAAGCACTGAGTGTGAAATTTAGAAGGAAGGTTTACCTAATTGAATCAACTTCAATACATTTGTGGTATTTTATTTTATTAGCCCTGATAAGATGAAATGCAAAGCTTATTTCAGAGGAATATCAAAACAAAATGTGTAGGGCCATCACAATATACGGAAAAGTTATTTCAGTTCTATAAAAAAATAATCCATTTTACTAAAGGCCTGAAATTATAGGGGAAGGGGGCTAGTCAATTTCATCAACCCCAGTACTTGACTGGTACTCATTTTATCAATTCCAAAAGGATGAAAGGCAAAGTCGATTTTGAACTCAGAACATACAGTCATGAGATCATATGTCATAAGATCACCATGTCATGCACATGTGGTTGTGATGTATGTGCCCTTATCAGACAGGTAGTCATGATGGACATATTGGGCTTTGTATATTTGTACCCCATTGTCACTTCGATAGTATGCATTACTCTCTCATTCTAGCTGGAGAAGAAGAAGAAGAAGAAAAAGATTGAGGACAATGACCACCACCACTACCATAACAATAACAGCAAGAATGCTGACAGTAATTATAATGATTTCCATAGGCCGTGCATTTTAGGAAAAAGGTATAATCACAATATATAATAATTGTTGTACTGGACATTATTTCATCAATGATTCAGTAGGACCAAAGGCAAAGTTGGCCTTAGCAGGTTTTAAACTCAGAACATAAAAAGATCTAACTATGTACCGCAAGACATTTTGTCCATTTTTCAATAAATTATGGCAATCTGCTGCAAGTAGAACAGAGGAAAGAAAGAATCTTTCATTGTTGCTGGAAGGGAGATATGAACTAGCAAGATTTGAACTAAGTAAGCTATCTAGTTCAACGTTCTATGTTTTTGTCATTTCACTAGCAATCAACACTATATTAAACTACTTTCTTTTTCTTTCCTCCATACAAAGGCATTTAACAAGGCCAATTTTGAAATTATAGAAAATTAGTGAATGAAAAAGAACTTTGATAGTTTCTACAGAACAATCTAAAGTTTTGTTTATAATGCTCCCAAAATATCTTTATCTAAAAGGTCAAAGAATTACAGACTCAAATTTGAATGCTGCACTATAATTTACTTTGAAGAAAGTAAATTTATTTTTACATCTTATAATAGCAAATAACTTCCAATTTATATTGAAATATTTTTAAGATCAATGAAAATAGTTAAAGCTCTTTTAATTTTAACAGAAAATTATTTCTATTGTGTTCAGTATCTATTTTCTAATAATTGTTTATTCTTTCCTGCCAGTAAGATTCAATAACAAAAGTTCTATCAACTAAGAATGGCGCTGACGTATTATTTCAGTATTTTATTTCCATACATTTCCTGTTGTACATATAACAAATTTGTAAGCATGAATTCAAGTGCCACTCTATGTGTATTTTCAACACAGAAACCTTATTTGGTATTCCTAATTAGCATATATATATATGCATTAGACTGCATATGGTTGAGTGGATAAGATATTAGACAACTAGCAAAGAGGTTACTAGCTTGAATTGCATCATTGGCGTTATACTAAGTCTGTTGTCAAGGCATTTCACTCACATATGACAAACACAACTCAGCTGAAAATAGTGGCTTCAGCAGTAGCAAAACTTACAAAGGAGCATTTGTAAGTTTATGGCACTATGCTCAATTTTTGCCTTAGTTAAAGCTTGCACAGTGAAAAGCATTTCCAAAAGAATCTAATTAAACAAGATATATTAATTAAGGTAATTTGCAGTGGTGTTTAGAGAACTCTACAAAGGAGCTTACGGTTGGTTGCTTTGAGTTGATGAGTAAAAGAACCTGATGACTGGAAGGGTTTCTCTTTGTTCAGAGTAAGAACGTAAGATAAATCATATTTTCTCAAGTACTGTTGTAAGCAAATTGGTTAAAGCAGTGTTTCTAACAGAAGCAGATAACCGTGAGGATTGAAAAAGTGGCAGATGAAAGAACTATATGGATAGAAACTCCATTCGTCTTCTCATTTATAATGTGTGAAGGGGAAAGGTAAAAAAAATTCACTGATGTCTTGAGGAGGCCTTATATCAGACAGAATGAGAAGTACTGAGATAAAGGCCTTTCTTTACAATATGCGTTGTTATGGAATAACCTAGGGTCAATCCTGACACTATATATCTTTGCTTGTAAATGTCATTGTAGCATCAGCACCAGAAGCAGCAGTAGTGGTAGTAGTTTTTACTCATGCATATAGTGTTATGCTTATTCTAAGTCTTGCTATGTGCTATAATGTAACAATTCATATCCTCTCAATCAATGTCTTCAAGATTCTTCTTCTCTATGAAAGTAATTTCAGTTCACTTACATGATACAACTGTCTTTCAGAAAATCAAAAAAAAAATATATATATCATTAAAATTACATTTTTTATAAATTTGTGGTTTTCAACCATGAAAATGTTTTAAGAAACATATATTTAAATAAATAAATATGAAAAAGAAAGAGAATTATTCATACATCTGTCTAATGTACCCATCTCTGAGTAACTACATGTAAAAGTGTATACATATTAAAACACACAGATATCTATCAATAATTGAATTGCAAAACAGCTATGTATAATTTTGAAAATGATACACAAAGTATACAGACTTCACCTGAAGAGAATGCACTGACAACAATATAATCTGTGTTAGCTTCTTGCGTGTGATCTTGCAACAAAGTATTTTCATAATGGATCGTTAATGTTCAGCATCATTAGAAGTAGGTGTGCATATTCCTAATATTTATTTGACTGAGTATCACAAATATTTATTTCACTCAGAGCAAAATTAATTTCTATACAGAATTCAAAACATTTGTCGAGCTGTGTATTATGATATCTCATTAGTTAAAAGTAGGCAAGATGTTAGGGAAGTTTTGGAGGAACTTGAATAATACATATTCAAGTAATGTACAGAGATTATGTTCAGCCTACTTTGCTCACGCTTTTTTTCAAAATATTTCAAAGAGATTTCAATTCAAGCACTGTGGAGCAACAAATCAGTTGCAGCCTGTACTGATTCTGGTTTTCACCTGTCTTACAAGTTACTTGGCAACCACACTGGTGCTGGTGGTACAAAAATAATGTGACTGGCATTAGGTAAGGCATCCAACCAGAGAAATCATACCAAAGCAAACATTGCTGCATAGACCACAAAGCAATTCTCCTTTCTTTTCAATACTGCTAAGCCATCTGACCCATGCCAGTATGGAAGACAGACATTAAAAGATGGATGACAAGGAAAATGATGACACATGCATACACATAGACCCACACTTACACTTCATACATACGTACATACAAACACACACACACACATACATACATGTGTGCCTGTATGTATGCAAATATGTATTCTTTTATTCTTTTACTTGTTTCAGTTATTTGACTGCAGCCATGCTGGAGTACTGCCTTTTGGTAGGAAAATTGACCCCCAGGACTTATTCTTTGTAAGCTTAGTACTTATTCTATCAGTCTCTTTTGCCAAACCACTGGTTTACAGGGGCGTAAACACACCAACATAGGTTGTCAAGTGATGGTGGGGAGACAAGCACAGACACACAAATATACATATATCTATATATACAATAGGCTTCTTTCATTTTCCATCTACCAAATCTACTCACAAAGCTTTGGTCATCCCAAGGATATAGTAGATGACATTTACCCAAGGTGCCATGCAGTGGGACAGAACCTAAAACCATGTGATTGGGAAGCAAGCTTCTTACCACACAGCCAGACCTGTATCTTTATGTTCCAAGAATATCTTGTGACAGTGGTTTAGTATTTTCGTAAATCAGTATTCTCGTAAACATTTTAATGTTTTTATGTATATTAATTTCTTCTTTAACTAGTTTCAGTCATATCCATGCCCAAGTATTGTCTTCATAGGTTTTAGTTGATTATATTCATCTGAGTACTCATCTCATAGATCACAAGCCAACACCTCAGTTCAGTTTGGTCCAACTCTAACCGATACACCTGGTCATTCCTCTGAAGTACATCAACCTTCAGGAATTACCTTTCTGCTTATGCCTTTCAAAATTACCAGTTTAAATGAATCATTGATATGATCAATCTCTTTATTGAGGGCCTGCAATGTCCATGGACACTGAATATTCTTCCAAATCAAGTATTATTGATATAATAAGCATATGTACTCGCTGTATCCAAAATATTGAGTTTGGGTTATGTAAAATATATTTCAAAATATTTTTGCAGCTAAAAGGCAGCAAGCCAGGCAAAATGCTTAGTAGCATTTCGTCCATCTCTAGATTCTGAGTTTAATTTCATGTTGAGGTCAACTCTGTCTGTCATCCTTTCAGAGATCGATAAAAATAAATACTAGTTGAGCATTTGGGTCGATACCCCACCCACTGAGCTATATTTCTTACATTTAAATATACTCACACACAAAGATAGGCAAAAACTAGTGGTTCATGATCAAATAGAGGAAAAATTCAAAATAGACAACAGGTAAATTGTACAGGACATGACAAGACACAAATATGGATGCTACTCTTGCCTCATCATCTATCGACTGAAGATCGAAGCTGTCTTGAGACATTGTGAATAGAAATCTTCACTTCAGAATGCCAGAAGATTTATAGCAAAAGTTACAGAGGAAGAGTGCGAGAAGAACTGGTCAACAAAATGTGACACAAGAATATGAACACTTAGGAAAAATTAGGTACAATAAATTATTTAGTCAGTCAGCTAACAAAACAAAATAACATAATTGGTTTCAAATTTTAGCATAACGCCCACAATTTTAGCGGAGGGGCATGTAAATTATATCAACTCCAGTGTCTAGCTGGTACTTATCCTATTGACCCAGAAAGGATGAAAGGCAAAGTTGACCTCGGTGCAATTTGAACTCAGAACACTAAAGATGAATGAAATTCCACATAGCATTTTGTCTGGCATGATAATGATTCTGCCAGTTTGCTGTTTTAAATGACATTTATTATTAAAAAGTGAGAGTCTATTGACTGGTGTGGAAAGAAAAGCAAAAAAAAAACAGGAACAATCGTGTACAAATGCAACACAAAGAGAAAAATTGTTGAAATTAAGAGGAAAATAGATACTGATCATCAGACGATATTCCTTGAACAAAGAAAGAAATATTGTGGAGATTAACAGGCGATGAATCCAAGTTCAAAAAACACACATGGATCCAACATCATCCCTCATTTTGAATCCGGGATTTGTCCCCATTAACGAGGGTGGTCAGATCTACCTCAATACCATAGCATCTGCCCTCACATCATCTCGCTATCTTGCCCAGTTTTGGGCATCCTCCCTTCTCAAGCCAACCCTCCTAGTCTCCTCCTCCACCTGTCCCCTCCACATTTTCCTCAGCCTACCTCACTTTTGCTGTCCATTTACTTCAAACACTAGCACGCTCTTCATAATATGCTTCTCATCCCTCTTTAACACATGCCTATACCACTGCACTCCATTCGTCCTTGCCAGTCATTTCACTGATTCCTCCAACCCCAGCCTCAGTCCTCCTCTTATCAAAACAGCCTCACGCCACACATTTCTCTCAGCAGTGCTCTCTCGGTTCTTCTCAAAATTGTCATCTCTCTCTTTCTCTCTCTCTCAAATACCATGTCTCACTCCCATACAGCATTGCAGCTCTCACACAACTCCTATAGACCTTTCCTTTCGTCTTCAATGAGAACCTTTTCCCATATCATAACGCTTCACATTCCCTGAACTTCACCCAGCCAAGTCTTGCTCTTGCTGTCACAGCAGCTTCACATCTACCACTTACATCCACCCTCTCACCCAAATAACAAAACCCCCTCACTGTCTCCACCTCATCACATGGTGTTTCCACCGACTTCGCTAACCCTCCAGCTCCATAGGAAATCAGAAAGGCAATGTGGGAAAAGTTACAAGAGAGAGAGAGAAGAAGAGACAGAGAGATGAACAAACAAGATGGATAGAGAGAGAGAGAGAGAGAGAGAGAGAGAAGTAAGATAAAAGGAACAAAAAGGTGTTTGAGAAATAAAATAAGATATTAATGTAGACAAAAAAAGGACATGTGGTGTTACAATTAAATAGTAAAATGTTAAGCACAAACAGTATGTAAAATGCACAGGAGAAGATAAGGTAAGACACAAATATGGCTACCACTCTAAACCACATAGCTGTCAATTGAAGATCAAAGCAATTTCAACACATTATCTATAGGATTTCTCACTTCAGAATTTCATCAGGGAATGGGGGTGTAAGGCACAACAAAAACTTGTGTGTGTTCACTTAACTATTTAGCATTCAGATAACTCTGTCAAAAGTAATGCTTGTTTATTCAAATTGTTTTGAATCAATCATGCATAATCTCACAGCTTTGAGGTTCCAATGATGTGATTGTTTATTTTTTAAAATTACATTGTAGCGGGGTTTGATGGGCCAGATTTGGTTGGCTTGAACATAACACAGGTTGAGTACTGAAGCTAGATTTTGCCAGTTTAACTCTTTAACATTCAGGTTACCTCATCAAATGTAAGGCTTATTTATTCACATTGTTTAAATTAATAATTCGTTATCTTGTAACTTTTGAAACTTTGATATGATTATATATTATTAGAATGACATTGTAAGGTAGGTGTGAGAGTAGAGATCTGACCAGTTTGAACATAAAACAGGTTGAATATTTGAGCTGGATATGGCTGGTTTAAATACTAAAGGGTTACAACTTAAAAGATTAAGTGACAAAAAAAAAATTATTAAGCACTATTATAATGAATTTATAAATAAATATGACTTATAATAGCAGTATCTGCAGAAATTCTATGGTTAGTTTGAAAACTGTAAAATAGTTGGAAGTCTAAAGACAACCATGAAATATATATTTATATATGCAGAGATATAATGACATAAATATATGCATACAAACATCTCTTACATTTTGCTTCTTGTTTGTTTTATTTAGTCATTGGACTGTGGCCATGTTCAGGCACCACTCTGAAGGGTTTTAGTCAAATCAACCGCAGTACTTGTGTTTTCAAGCTTGGTATTTACTCTACTGGTCTCTTAAGTTGAACAAACCAACACAGGTTTTCAAGTGGTGGTGGAGGACAAACACAAAGCCACTCACATATATGCATACATACACACACACAAATGTGTGTGTGTGTATATATATATATAGAAAGAGAGAGAGAGAAAGAGAGAGAGAGAGAGAGAGAGAGAGAGAGAGAAAGAGAGAGAGAGAGAAAGAGAGAGAGAGAATGGAGAAAAAGAAGAGAGAGAGATCTATACAAATACACACACACACATGTATGATGATGATGATGATATAAAATGGGCTTCTTTCAGTTTCCAGCGACAAAAGCCATTTACAAAGCTTTGGTTAGCCCAGGGTTATAGTAGAGGACATTTACCCAAGATGCCACACAGAGGGACTGAACCTGGAATGTGTGATTTGGAAGCAAACTTCTTACCACACAGCCATGCCTGCACTGATATACATACGATTTTTGCATTCATATAGTGGACTTTCAGCACATTGTTATTTTATATACTAAGATACACTGCCATTTTAAAAATACTTTACACAAACAGAGAGGCGGGGGAGTGAGAGGATGAAATATTCGGCAGGCCCCGCATATCTTTCTTCTCCTGACATTAATAATAAGTACATATTTATATATAATTACTGGAGAGAATGTCATTCTAGATATCTGCACCTCTGCAAGCTATAATCCTATGAGTGAAACAAATATTTGCAAATAGAAGAAGATAAAATGAGATAAATATGACTGAGCATTTTATAATTAGAGTTAAACATATGATATATTTAGAATTCTATTATTATTGTCAGGTCCATATGTAAAAAAGATGTCTTTCTAAAGCTATTCGACAGTGTTTAAAGTGCTTTGTAGTGTTTATACATCCCAGTAGACATAATAAAATGTGGAACTTAAAAGGGTTTGTTTTTGAAGCTTTCAAACATGAAAAAAATCATTCCCGCCTCAAACAGCTTGTCTTTTCAGCAGTCATAGTCAACACAGAATTAAATGTCCTTCCATTTAAACTAAGGCAGGGTGAAATTTGAGACAGATTTTGCTGTTATTCTAGAAGGGCGGCTGACAACATAGAGTAAATATAATTGTTTGATTAAATAGATTTAATGAATTGAATTAAATAATTGAATCCAACAGTATGGAATAATCTAAATTGGAGTCTACAACACTGAAATTTCGATTAGTTTATTGTAATAATCTAATCAAAATTTCAATGTTGCAGACTTCAGTTTTGAATATTCCATACTATTAGATTCAACTCCAATTTAGGTTATTTAATTCAATTGATTAAATCTGTTTAATCACTTAATCAATATAATCTTCCTTATATAAATCTACAGGAAGATTATATTAGAGTAAACAAAGTACGCATACACACACTGACACAGACAGACACATACACTGTGGCACACGCTCATTTATGCAGATACAATTATCTTTCATTTGTTTCAGTCGTTGCGGCCATGCTGGGGCACTGCTTTGAAGAATTTTTAGTCAAATGAATCAACCCCAGTACTTACAATTTTTTTTTTTTAAACCTGGTACTTCTTCTACCTGTCTCTTTGGCTGAACTGATAAGTTATGAGCATAAACACAGACAATGACAAGACTGGTCAAACACTCATACACACACACACAGATAGATATATATATATATGCAACAGGCTTCTTTCAGTTTCCATCTACCAAATCCACTCACAAGGTTTTGGCCAAGCTAGAGCTATAGTAGAGGACACTTGATCAAGGTTCCACATAGTGGGGCTGAACATGGAACCATATAGTTGGGAAGCAAATTTCTTACCCACACATGCCATATATATATATGTATATATATAAAGGCTTACTACAACTCTCGGCAAGAGAGGCAGAGTGTTGTGAAAGACTCATCAAAGCCGCAAATGTACAAGATGCTATGGCAGGCTGTACAGGAGACAAGTCGCCAGGCTTGGATGGCCAACCCTACGAACTCTATTGTCATACGCCAGACTTGTTTGGAGGCATCTTGGCAGCAAAAAGAGAGTATCCCCGTTTCTGCTATATATATATATATATATATATAATATAAATAATATATAAATATAAATAATATATAAATATATGCATATATACATACATATATGTACATACCTACATATATATGTATATATACATGCATATATGGGTACAGGAAATCAAAAAAACATTAAACACAATGAGAAATGAAAACATAAAAACAAAAACATAGAAAACAAACATTTTTTCGAACAATGAAAAAAACAAACAGAGAAACGAGACATGCAACATAAAGAGTAAACCCCTTCTTTAGTTGTCCCTGTTTCATCTACTCTGCGTTTCGAAGGTAAGGACAATACGCAACTTTGTTGAAACAGTCCTTGCCGCAAAGCAAATTAAATAAAATTTGGGATTTTTGCGGAAGGTGAAAGTGTTAACAAAACAGGACAGTGAGAGCAAGACAGTAAAAACAAATGGTGAGGGCTGTTGAGTCAAGACGATAGAAAAATTATTATGAATGCTAGGAGGACGAGCCATGAGAGGAAACAGGCAAAGGCACGTCTTTTCTTTAGGAAGGAAATGGATAGAAAGATAGATCCCCTTTCGTCACGTGTCAACAATGAGAGAGTCAAGGAGGAAGAATGAGAGAGAGAGGGAATGATGAAGGGGAGAGGAGAAGAATAGAGAAAGGGTGGGAGAGAAAAACAGAAAGTATGAAGAACAAGAGAGGGAGAGAGATAGACAGAGAAACAAAAAAAATATATATATATATGGGTGAAGACTCCACTTCAGTTATGAATGACTATGGGATTGCACCTAGAAAGTTACCCTCTGAGGCACAAATCTAGGTAAAGTTGGTCATAGAAGACCAGAAATCACACATGCATCCCAGCCTTCCTTCTCCACACCACTGTTGTTATACAAGGAAAAGGCAAAGGTTGATACAGCTTGGCATCAGTGACATCACAACTCATTTCTACAGTTGAGTGAATGGGAGCAACATGAAATAAAGTGTCTTACTCAAGAATACAGTATACAGCCCAGTCTGGGAATCAAACTCACTACCTCATGATTATGAGCCTCACGCTCAAACTACTAAGCCATGCACCTTCACACACACATACACACACATGTATATGGGCACAAGTGTATAGAGATGTTGTTAAGCAGTTGGCTCTGCAGAACTGATTTTGGGTTCAGTCCAATCATGTGACTCTTTAATTTTCTACAATGGTCTCCTGGCCAATCAATTCCTTATGAGTGAATTTGGTGCTTTCATATCAAAAAGATGACAACCAACTCTAGTAATGATGAGAAAAAGCTGAAATAAATAATATGGTATTGCACAGGGTACCTCCAATGATGAAGAGACCATACTAAATTATTCCAGCTTGGAAAACAGATATTAAGTGGTGATGATTCCTGGCAATACTCACTGCCTTATGCAGGGGCAAAGTGTTTTGCATGTGCATTTGGGGACATCAGTCAAGTAACATTTTCCTGTCACCCTTACATCTTTAAAATTTACAATACTTGAAGCTGCCGCTGGGCCTGGCACAATGAGGGAATTGATTTATACTTTTTTATGTCATAGTTGTCACTTCCAGACTTTTGGGGGGATATTTTACTTTTCCCGTTTTTTACAACTGTAAACTGCAAGTTAACCATTTTATATATGATAAAATGACTAAGGCAGCCAGCTGGCAGAATCATTAGCACCCTGGCCAAGATGGTTAGCAGCATTTCATCCATCTTCATGCTCTGTGTTCAAATTCCACCAAGACCTACTTTGCCTCTCATTTCGGGGCATATAAAACGAGTAGCAGTTGAGCACTGGGGTTGATGTGATTGACTTATCTCTTCCCCAAAAAATTGCTGGCCTTGTGTCATAAAGCAAATGGAAACAAAAAGAAAAGCAATGTAATTATGGTTGCTTTTTTAGTTGGAGTGAAGCGAAGTTTAAAATACATGGATAAAAATTTTTTTTTCCCTCAAATAATTTGAATTACATGTGTTTCTGAATATTGAATGTAATAATGATAAGAGGGGGAAAAAATTTTTAATAGTGAAGGCTTTCATGAAGGTACGAGGTGGAGGGCAGCGATGTTTAAAAAATTATGGAATTATTTCTTTTTTTTCTTTTTATTGCTATCCTCTTTTTGAAGTGTGTGGTGCAGAAAACAAAATCTGAAAAATCCTGGCAAAACAGAAAATTCAACTTACGTGGGTGAACTATTCCGACCCCCCCCCCCAATTACCAAAAGTTAAAATATACAATGACTCTAACCATTCTGATCGCAATTGCGATTAGCTTACACATAGCTAAAGCGAAACAAAGAAGCAAAAAATAAAAAACTATCATGCAGAGCTGTGAAGGAAAATTGAGTTAACAAATCTTAAATCGAATCTATACAAAGCAAACATTGTAAATATTCATAAAAACAAAACCGAAAATATCTGCGCAAACCTATTTTTGGAAATTGAATTTAAAAAAATAAAAATGTGATGTCATCAGAACAAATTGTGAAAAACCGAGAATTCCGGACAACCTGTAAAATATTCCATCATATTTTTAAAATTCTTATTTTGTTTTGCAAGCATAGTAAATCAATGAGACATTATTAAATTTCAAATGACAGAGTGTGATTTGTGTGACATTTCCCTGCTGTTTCCTACAAGTCAAACAACCACATAGAAACAATCTAGCTGACTCATAAACTCCAGTGAAAAAGTAAAAGTGATGTTATCATTTACATTGTATTCCTAACAAAGCAAATCAATATTATAACATTTTAAATCTCTATTTATTTATCTCCTGCATTTTACTTGGCTAATAAACAATTCCTACTTCAATTTAATCCGAGGGCATTTAGGTGATTGTTCAACCTGCTAGAAATAGCAGCCAGAACCTTGGTGAATCACACTCTAATGTATTTTTATAAAAAGAAAAAAGAGCATTATATTGGTTAGAAACTCTCAGAAGAGCTGAACAGCAGAAGGTCTTCAGAGATAAAACCTCCTTCAGGCAAGTGTCTCTGCTCTTACATTCTAAGGGAGCTGGACCGCATCCAGATCACATAGCGTAACATCATGTTCACGGTTGCTAAGCAAATTGGATAAACAAATAATATATTAGCCAGCAAGATGGCAAGCTGGCAGAATCATAACCTCACTGGGAAAATTGTTTAGTGACTTTTCTTCTGACTTTACAATCAGAAGATTGTAAAGTGCTGACATTGCCTTTTATCCTTTTGGGATCGATAAAATTGAAGTAGATTAAATTGAAGTAGTTGTTTATTAACCAAGTAAAATGCAGGAGGTAAATAAATGGAGATTTAAAATTTTAGAATGTTAATTTGTTTTGTTAGGAATACAATATAAATGATAGCATCACTTTGACATTGCCTTTTATTCATTTGGGATCGATAAAATAAGTACTAGTTGAACACTGGGGTTGATGTAATCGACTTATCTCCTCCTGTGAAACTGCCAAAATTTGGAAATATCATATTCGCCAGTTGCAGTAGTCACAGGAGTAGAAAGAATCAAATACAGAGTCAGATCAGAAGAGAGTGAACTGGGATACAAAAAAATAACAGAGTCAAGATAATTGAATTCATCGATCAAATTTTTTCGCCCAGTTATTATGACAACTTTCATTGCTTACCTTCAATAACGACACAGTTTCTGCCCAGTCTCGTCAATGAAGTCCATTCCACAAGAATAACATTTTATCAGCAACACAAGAATAACTAAACGCTCATAACAGTAGATTACCAGAAATGCAGCCTATTTCTTTTTATAAATAGATACACCTTCTTGCCATTAACTTACATAAAAAAAAAGAAGGAAAATGCAAGCAAACCGGCAAAGAATGCAATGTATGGACAATATCAAGAACTGGTTGGATAAGAGTGGCAAGGCATCTGGAGAATTTGAGCCTAATTGGGAAAATCTTCACTGTAGTGTCTTCAATGTGCTGCAGGCATACTATAAATGCAGCTGACACCTATAGCCTCATGCCAACCAAAGTTTAGTGTGTGGATCTGGTAGACGGAAACTGAATGACAGTCATGTGTGTGTGTTTTATATGTTAAGCAAATTGAAAATTAAAAATAACAATTAACAAAACAACAAAAGTCAAAAGGTCATGGAAGTTAGCTTGATGCTTAGTGTAAGATGGAGAAAAAAAAGAATGGGCGTATAATGTTTCAAGCATGGCTCTTCATGAGAAAGTGGACAGAAGAAATAACCGAAGGAGAAAAAAGTCCAGAGAAGGAAAAAAGTCCAATCTATGACTGAAGTGACCAAAAGTAGAGAAAGAGAGAGAGAGAGAGAAAATGGATTTTAAGAGAAGAGAGTGCCAACATGGCCAGTGTGTGTATGTGCGGGTGGGTGTGTTTGTGTGAGTGTTGTATGCATAAAGGAGTGGTGTTGAACGGGTTGATAACCGCGGTTTGATTTGGTAGTAAGAGGCAAGGTGATGAGTGTATGGGTGTGGATGTTTATATGCATGTGATTGTGTATGTATGTGAGAGTGCATGTGAGCACATATATTCATGTATGCATGTTTGCATACACAGTGTATGCGCAGTTACAAGTGTGTGAGTGTGTTGGTATTGTTGTGTGTATGTGTTTGTGTATGTATGTGTGAGCATGTATGAGTGAGTATGCACAGGTGTGTGTGTGTGCTTGTACGTGTATATGTTGTGTGCAGGAGGGTGGAGAGAGGTGAGGTGACAAGTGTGTGAGTGCATTAGTGTTGCTGTGCATGTGCATGAGTATGTCAGAGGTCATGTATGTGTATGTGCGTATGAGTGTGAGGGCATGTGTGTATATATATATATGTATGCATGTATATGGGTCTGCACATGCATGTATATACGTATTGGTGCGCGCATGAAGGTGTTTTTGTACATGTCAGGATATGGAAACATGTGAAATGTGTGTGCAGTAGGTACAGTAGTCTTTTTCCCGAACTTTGCATGGTAGATGAACAGGTTATCTTACTTAACCCTACCCTGTCTCGGGGCTGACCCTATGGCGTTGACCATGATACCACTGGATAAAAAAATGTTTGTCAGCTGCCTTCACTAATTTCCGTAGGTCCTTGAATTCAGATTCGTTTAACGCTCACTGCTAACATTCTTTTGTTCTTCTACCACCGGAAGCCCTTTTCGCTGCTGACCAATTTCCTAGTTAGCCTGCAGCGAAGTTCCTGTCTACAGTTCGTCTGTCATGAAACCTGCCCTACACAGCTCCCCACCACAACTGTTGACTGTCATTGGAACCAGGAAGGCGTTTTAATTATCTTGCCCATGTGTGTGGTTACTCGATTCTTTGGTGACTGTAAAGTGGTGGACACCTAGATGGACAGCCAGTAGTTCCCTGTCGAAAGCACTGTATTTCTGTTCAGGGGGTCGTAGTTGTTTGGTGGCTGAGCTACCTGAATGGGGCTGTCAATATCGAGTTGGGCCAATTTCAATCTAGTGATAGAGACTGTGTCTTGCTGTCCACCAATTAAGAGTTGGAATGTTTTATCTCCCGGATATATGACTTAATATGGACCATCGTAGGGTGACTGGAGGGGGTTTTCCTTGTGTGCCATGTCGAACAAACACAAAGTTAGCTGTGCGTTTTTTGTGCGACAGATATCAACTTCTTGCGACATCGAATCACAAGTGCTGGCGCTGTATCCTTGCCAGAAAAAAGTGAAAGCTATCCTGTCCTTTCTAAACCCCACCACAAACAAGGCTCTATATCAATTCGCAGGCATGATAAACTTTTACCATCGCTTCTTCCCTTCTGCAGCAAGAGTGATGAGACCCCTATACAAGGCACTGTCAAAAGAGGGTTCAAAAAGACAGGTGGAGTGGGATAGCACAATGACTTCAGCCTTCAAATCCACAAAACAAGCCCTGGCTCAAGCAACCATGCTGTCCCATCCTCATCTGTCAGCTTGGACTGCATTTGCAGTTGACGCATCCGACACAGCAATTGGAGGAATTTTGGAACAACATATCAGCAGTCAGTGGTGACCACTCACCTTCATCAGTCAACAACTACGACCCTGTGAACAGAAATACAGTGCTTTCGACAGGGAACTACTGGCTGTCCATCTAGATGTCCGCCACTTTCGCTATTTCCTAAAAGGCCACACATCTACAGTCTTCACAGATCACAAACCACTCACCTTTGCTATGAGTAAGCTCTCGGAGCCTTGGTCTGCACGCCAACAACGACAGCTATCAGCCATTTCTGAGTACACCACGGACATCCAACACATAGCTGGAAAGGGCAACCCAGTTGCCAAAGCACTCTCTCGAGCTCCTACCTGCTCTCACACCTACTTAGCACCAATAACAGAAGGCCTGGATTACGAAGCTCTAGCTGCAACCCAACAGACAGATGATGAGATCAGAGTCTACCGCACTGCCGTCACATCACTTTCTTTGCAGAATGTACACTTTGGCTCTAACGGCACAACCCGCCACTTTACCGTCACCAAAGAATCGAGTAACCACACATATGGGCAAGATAATTAAAACGCATTCCTGGTTCCAATGATAGTCAACAGTTGTAGTGGGGAGCTATGTAGGGCAGGATTCATGACAGACGAACTGTAGACAGGAACTTCGCTGCGGGCTAACAAGGAAATTGGTCAGCAGCGAATGGGGCTTTCGGTGGAAGAAGAAGAACAAAAGAATGTTTGCAGTGAGAGTTAAACGAATCTGAATTGACTAAACAGAAATAACTGGCGACTTAAGCCCTCATGTACGAAAAGTAATGAACCTTTGATAAATATATTCTCGTCTCTGCTAGTTTGCTTGCGTATAGCTTAACAAAGCTATACTATGTATATGAGAGAATTTACGAAAAAAACAACAACAGACGAGGACAGGTGGTGTAAACAACAAAAGGATGTATTAGTTTAACGCTCGGGAATAGAGAAAGTCTTTAACGTTTCGAGCTACGCTCTTCAACTGAAAGGAACACAGAATGAAACAAGGAGAAAAAATATAAATGTAGTGGTCAGCGATATTGAACCCTGTTGTAAGTGATGCACATATATACAGAATTTAGTTGTATCGAGCATACACATCTCATCTTCTTTCTGTATATTCGTATTTTGTACCATTTATTCATGTCATATGAGTAACACCTCTATTTACGGCAAGCTTCTTGTTACATTCGTCTCACTCTGAAGGTGAAATTTACTCTTTTACCTGTTGTTTTTTATGTGTTTTGAATCAACCTGACCATCAAAACCGTCTTAAGTCATTTGTTCTTGGGGTAAACCACACCTTCAAAGTGAGACGGGTGTTAATAGTTAAAAAAAGAAATTACCTCATTCACTACCTTTTTATGTATTTCTTCACCGAGTGTGACTTCACGACATTCTAAAAGTTGGGGAACTACTGTGGAAAAAATTCCATGATGTAAAATCTGTGACGTATCCGAAATCGTATTTAAGCTTTGCAAATCTGTGTTTGCCTCGTGAAAAAGAGGATTAAAATGAAAAAAACTTAGCTATGACATCGTTGTATTGGATATGATGCGACAGCAAACAACTATTAAGACACGCCTAAATTATAAATGACGCACAAAAACAAATATTAAAGAACGCCTATATTGTCAATTTACAGACTATTGAGAAACAACTTTATCACGTTTCAAGGTGACAGTTCGATCAAGATAGACACGCCTTTGTCTAGCCTCACATTCCCTGCTGCTAGAAAACCGGATAAACAAATAGTGTGATATTAACCAAGTTGCAAAATCTATTGACCAGTCAAAGCAGTTCAAACAGATTCGGATCAAAACAAAAAGAAATAGGACACAGATACAAAATAGAGAGATAAAATAATTAACTTCTTCACGACGAATTCCAAAACGGTTTTCAGTGAATTGTTCACTGCTATTCACACAGAAGAATTCTTACCGGTACTCCTTACTCCTAAAGATTTTGCCTGAGCTCCCCATTTATCAGGACAGAGCATGGGTTTTGTTAGCTCTCCTGTGCCATAACCAAATGTTGCACAAAAAAAAAGACAATGGGGAAACAACTCCATTATTAGTAGCCCCACTGTGTTGGAAGCTCTCCAGCCCTGTAAGACTAAAGAGTATCCTTTGCATTTAAACTAATAGAAGAATACTTACCAAATTTAATGCTCCCTTCTTTAGATGTAGCATACATTTGGCTATAGAAAACACGTATGTAAAATTAGCCTTTCCTGTACAACTGTACACACCACGTGCTCCCTTGTACACAGCACTTTAAGGAACATGCGCTTCTTTCCCAGACGGGTACTGCCGGCGGCGAGGGTTCCACCTCGTCATTCTATAGGGGGTTGGTAGAGGCCAAGTGTGACGACGCGCTGAGGGAAATCCTAGGCTTCGACGATGGTCAATTTGCCGGACATTTCCGAAGAACATTTGGGACAAGGTCTACGGAGAGCTTCTAAAAGTAACTGGCTTAGCTGTGTTACCGAGGAGCCTTACGAGTTCGAGATAAACTCGCCAAGCACGGCTTTTCATGCTCGCTCCCTTGCCCAAGATGCTCGCAGAGTAGTGAAACTGTTCTGCATGCACTTGTGCAGTGTCCGAAACTTTCGGAATTTTGGGTATATGTTGAACAGCTGCTATCACGTTTTGGAAACGAACCACTGTCTTCCGAGTCTATAATAAAGATTATTCCACCGTCCTCTCTGAACAGGGAAGGGAAGGTTTGTTTTCTCTCTGTAGTGGATGTGGAAAAATGGGTAGTGTGGAGGACACGCATGAGAGGTTTAGTGACATGCGTCTTCATCTCCAGCCTCGGTTTAGTAAACTTTATTATTTTCCATCTTAAAATGAAAATAAGGCTGGAGAGGAGACGCTTGCCACTCAGTACACATGAGAAAAGATGGAAGAAAGTGGCAAGCATGTTGAGAGTGGATGTACCTGCTTAAGGGAGAAGATAAAAGTCTCATAAAGGGATCAGTGGTGGAACGTGGTTTGTGGGATCGCACCCATCCCTCATTCCATCATCATCCGATTTTATATATCATTAATGTTTAATCTTGTCATTTCATTCGATCCCTCTACTCCTTTGTCTGTCCTTTCTTTGTCTCTACCTTTATGGTAAATGAAAAATCAGATATTAATCTCAGTAGCCGTAAAGTTTTAAAATCTGACAGCAGGTGAAGTTGATGGATAGCTTGACGTCAGTGTTCTGCATCTGAAAGAAAGACAACTTGTGGAATTGTTTAACGGCACTCAATAGGTTCTTACACATGACCGAATGTTTCTAAGACTACTGTTACTACTAAAGACCTGCTTTAGCGAAAATACTGCTAGTCAGTCATGCCAAGTTGAACAAGAGAGGCTACACATGTCCGCATATAGGAAGGGAGGCACAATGAGTGATATTTACTGCATTTTTTACTTTAAAGAAAAAGCTATCTTTTTACAATTGTTCATTACTTTACAAAACCTATATCTGCTAACCAGTTCACCTGCACTTTTCCCTTAGAATTTAACATCACCATTCACATGTTCGTCCTATTTATGATGTGTGTTTTATTTTACTTTAGTTTGTGGTATGAGTATTGATCCCATAAATAAGCTTGTTTTCTTGAGAACAACTGTTTGTTGTGTAGTTGGATTTTCTATTAATATTCCTATCTAGCTTTGTTTCATTGTGTGAAACGTGTGTTGCACTTGATAATTGTGTGGTGTACTTATATGGTCAATATAACAGAAAATAGGACAGAGCGCTGCCAGAAGCGATAGCATGCCGGGCAAAATGCTTATCGGCATTTCGTCCGTTTTTACGTTCTGAGTTCTAATTCCGCCAAGGTCACCTCAGCCTTTCATCCTTTCGATGTCAATAAAACAAGTACCAGGTGAATACCGGAGTCGATGTAATTGACTTACCCCCATCTCCCGAACTTACTGGCCCTGTGCCAAAATTTGAAACCAATACAACAGTTAAAAATCAATGAATTTATAACTTTTACTTTCACTGTCTAATCTATAAATTACATTGGTCATTCGAAGTGTCTTGGGTTTATAACACCGGGGTTTATTGCTGGATGTTAATATTTGAATATTATTATTGGTCTTTTTAGTGTTAGTTTATTGTTCGGCTGATGCATTGTTTCGTTCAATGAGAATTTTGATTATACGTCGGACTCTTTCACATCTGGAATGCATCTGATTCAAATAATTGGATGTGATTCGTGAAATTTTAGTAGGGTTAATACGTAATGTATTGTTTGCAGCATTGTGTTTTATATTTGTTAGCCTAGAAGTTTGTTTAGATATCCATTGTTAATTTGTGCTTGCTTTTATTCTGCGTATTTCCTTATTTAGAGCTTCATTTGTCAGAGAGAATCTCATAGCATCCCTACCACTGACATTTTGTAGCTATGTGCGTATTCGCTATCTCTATGTTGAAATATGTATGTTTGTCTTTCGTGTGTACTGATGAAATGTATCTATTGTTTTTAATCTGAATGTTTGTCTAGAAAAGAAATACTAGTATTGTTTTGGTTGCAGATATTTTTGGACTGAATTGTTTTCTAGGTCTTCTTTTAATTTCTCAATCATTTTCGAGGAGTCTGTGACAACTAGCCTATCGTCTATATATTTAGTGTATATCATATGTTTGTGTTTAGGTATAATTTTGTTTTCTACAGGAACTCAATAAAATGTTGAAAACACAAATCCTAGAACAGAACCCATAGCTACTTCGTCTTTTTTACATAGTGTGCTTGTGGAGAGCAAAAAATCACTTCGCTTGTTAAGGTAGTCAGTTTTTCAAGAAGTTTGCGGCTTTCAGGAGTGGCTTTATTTTAGGTGTCTATGTACATTCTGAAATTTCGATTGCTTTTACTACTGGAAATAAGTGGAAAGACTACAACTACGTACGTATTGAGAATTTATGTGTAAGTGTATTTATTTGTGAGGAGCCGTTTCTCCTTCAATGTTGGGAAAGTAATGGGATCATAGCTGTGCATTTTTGCTATAATTATTTCCTTTTGTATAATTTTGAATTGGTTCGTGTTTTTGGAGTTTTATTTATAAACATCCTTTACTGTGGTATGTTCGTTTTGTATCCATGGTTACAAACATGTTTTTGTCACTCTGATTGTTTGCTTAGTCATTTATGAGAAAGTGACTAACATTTATTAACCAACATATACGTAGCTCATTGATAATACACAGACATCACAGTCTAGCACATTACATACAGTAATATAAACTCGACAAAACAAAAGTCTTTCTACCCAAACAAGAAAATAAATTTATCAGCTTATCACAACATACATTCAACATAGATCAAATCACGCTCTTTTGGTTATGGTATTAACTTCAAACTGCATCCGAAATATGATAAAAAAAAAGAAAGGTTGAAATTAACTACTATACAAAAGCATAGAAAATCTAAGGGACAAAAACATGATAAACATTGGTGGTAAACTCCAGGACTTACTTCATGGTGAATGCAATAAAAATAGATACCCACTAAAGAATAAAAAAAAAATACTCAACAAGAGATTCAAACAAGTCCTACATGATTTAAAAGATAACAACCACATAAAACATGCAAATGGGACAAAAAGCAATATGTTTGTAATAGGGGAAAGAGATAAATATATTGTAAAAATCAATAATTTATCTAAGGACAAAAACAAGTTTCCAAAGATCTAAAAAGATAACACTAACCAATCAAAAGTCAAACTAAATAAAATGATTTTAGCAGTAAGTAGATAACAAAGGTTTCCTTATTGTCCTCATATTGAAAGAAAATTCAATGCAACACATATGGTGCGGTTAAATTTGACAAACAAAACAACCCCTCCACAATCCATATTTCAAATAAATATACATAAATTCAACAAATCATGAAACAAAAAGATGACATTAGCATGTATCACAAATATCATCAGACAAACTTAGGAAAGTTATTATTTCAAACAATCTGCATAGGTCTTATATGGAAGCAGGTAATATATATATATATATATATATATATATATATATATATATATA
>NC_068998.1:24347635-24350915 GCF_001194135.2 Octopus bimaculoides
ATATATATATACATGTATGTATGTATGTATATACATACAAACATGTATGAACTATTTCCAGAGGGAAATGCAATCTTTCAGGATGATAATGCATTAATTCACAGAACTAAAGTTGTTACTGAATGGCACGTGGAACATTCTAGTGAAGTTGAACATCTTATCTGGCCATCACAGTCCCCAGATCTTAATATTATTGAACATTTATGGTGCATTTCAGAAAAACAAGTAAGGAGTCGATATCCTCCACCATCACCACTACAAGGACTGGAGAATGGGACAAAAATTCCTTTGGAAACAATTCAAACTTTGTACGAGTCCATACCTCATAGAATTCAAGCTGTAATTACTGCCAAAGGTGATCTTATCCCACATTAAAATAAATTTGTTTGAAATTTTAAAGGGTCCTTTATTTTTTCCAACCCCTGTATATATATATATATATATATATATATATATATATATATATATATATACATATACGAGGTGTAGTCAAAAAATATCCAATATTTATTTTTGCACAAAATGATAATGTGTGAGTAAAATCCGCATGCATATTAGTTGGTCGTGTCTTTCCTTAGGGTGCTCAAAAATGTTCGTGCCTGTAGGTTGTGCCATCGCCCCCAATGATGCATTGAGTATGGATATGAAGAGTGTCTTGTGCTATTTTTCTCTTTGAGTCAAGATGACCAAGCACATTGAGCAAAGATACTGTATAAAATTCTGCGAAAAACTTGGTGATATGCAAGCCCAAACTGTCAAGAAGATTCAGAAGGTGTTTGGAGAGAATGCTATGAGAAAAACACAAATAAAGGGGTGGTATAATTGGTTCCAAGGTGGTTGCAATTCGGTGGACAGTGAGCTATGTTGTGGCCAGACTATTAACAAAGAATACTATCTAGGGGTTCTTCATTGCCTTCATGAAGCTGTTCGGTGAAAATGACCCAACCTGTGGGTGGCAAAGAACTGGCAACTCCACCATGACAACGCACCTGCTCAGTCCACCCACGTCGTCCAAGCATTCCCTGTCAAGCAAAACATATCACTTGTTTGTCAGGCTTCCTACTCCCCAGACTTGGCTCCATGTAACATTTGGCTTTCCCAAAGCTCAAAAAACATTCAAAAGGAGATTTGAGTCAAAAGGGTACGTTAAGCTAAATTTGACAGTACAGCTCTACAGCATCTCAAAAAGTGATTTCCAGCAATGGCAGAAGTGCATAGACTCCCAAGGTGAATACTTTGAAGGAGAATGTAGTATTGTAATTGTTATGTACAACGAATAAGATAACCAGAGAACAGTAACCACAATGTAGCAAACTAACAAATCTCATTACAAATCAACAACCAATATACCTGGTGAACTAACCAACAGACACCATCCAACTTCACTGTAAACATGAAATTCACTCAACTGCAAACTCTGAACCCACTTGGATCATTACTATTTATACTTTACTTGGACCAGTCTATCTCTCACAAGGGGGCATCGTAACTCTCATCACATCAGAGACTAAATCAAAATGGTTAATTTTTTAATATTACTTCTTTTTTTAGCCAAAGATCAGATACACTCTGACTACACCTTGTCTATCTATAATAATAAATGCAAAATTCTGTCTGTCTCGAATCCCTGTATCTCAATCTACATTTGCTCAAAATAGACATATTATACCTTTTGGAAATCAGGATGATCCCGGGATTGAAAATCTGCTCTTCATTTGGTTCTTGAACATTCAGCATTGGGATCTGATGTAAAAACATTTGGGTTGCTGTTTCTAGCAGATAAAGCTTGACTGATTCATGCCATCTTGTTTGGCATTTTTATGATGATGCCAGAAATCAAGGGGGAGATAAATGACATTCGCTTTGTTAATTCTACATTGAGATAAGAACTTTGGGACAAATTGGCCCATAGTTGGAATTCAAATTGGTACAGGAACAATAGAATGATTGCATTACAGAATTAATTTTCATCCACCATTGATCAAACTCCACCAGGACATGTAGCTATTATAGATGTATTATAGTCATGTTATTTAACTGTCTTTAGTTTTTGGGCCACAGGCTCAATTAGCCCACAGCAGGAGCTAGCTTAAAAGTGTATATGGAGTGCGGCTTTTAAACTAGTACAGATATAATAGAAAGAAAGCTGACAAAGGAAGGAAATGAGTCTTATGAATTTGGCTAATGAAGTTCATAAGATAATTCTTTATTCCTTTGTCATCTCTCTTTCTTATTACCACTCTATACTCAACTAACATTTCATCCTGAATCGAACATATATTGAGCTCTAAACCGGGTTATTGGTCTTGCAATCCTAAGCAAAATATATATATATATATATATATATATGTATGTATATACCTGTGTGTTTGTCTTTGTGTCTGTATTTGTCCTCCACCACTGCCTGGCAACTACTGTTAATATGTTTACATCCATGTAACTTAATGTTTTGGCAAAAAGAGACTGATAGAATAAGTATCAGGTTTAAAATAGAAATAAGGATTTGGGTGAACTCCTTCAACTTAAATTCAATTTTTTTCATATATATGTTTATATGTGAAAGATTATGCTGAAATACTGTTAGGTCTTAAACAAAATTCACGCTTACATAGATATGTACTACTGAATATAAATAGCATTCATTATAGAATTTCATTTCAGTGAACAAATTTCTTCCTGCAGTTATTATGTAAAAATACTTCAAGCTCCATATGATGTCAGCAGATGATCAGACACCAGGGTCTTTAATAGATTTCATCTCTTTACTGATAGACAATGTCTCTATTCTCTTGGGCTAAATAGAAACTTTGACTCATATGTAAAAATCAGCAAACAATTGCTGACATGTGATGAAGCTTGCCAAGTTGGAATTAAATCAGTATATGAAGCAAGTAGTATCGAAGTAATGATGTGTCCATTTGTTCTTATCCTGTTCCTGTACACTCAAACATAACTGGTATTTACTACAGGGTTTTGTATTGGTAATCAACATTCTCTTTATAGACTTTTTGTAAAAAAAATAGTCTATTTATCAGATTGATATTCATACATACACACATACACATGTATATAGTAAGAACTTCTTGGATTAAGAGTTGTTGCTTTTTTAATGGCAACAGTTGCTTAAAGGATCATATCATGTTTTGGCTTCATGAAATGTAATGGTACGGGGTAAGGAAGGGATTGCACACCTCCTGGGAAAAGTTAATCACAGTAAGTTTTTTTTACAGTTAAAAAATATCTTTTAAATTTCAGAATATTTTACATATATATATATATA
>NC_068998.1:24351065-24351723 GCF_001194135.2 Octopus bimaculoides
TATAGGGGTGGGGTATGTGTGCGTGTGTGTATAAACATATGTATATAAGGGAGTGTTAAAAAGTTCCTGTATTTGAGTAAAAGAAAATACAGGAGGATCAGTTAATTATGATTTTATTCAACATATTCCCCATATCAGATTCACACACTTATTGCAGCAGTAGTTCTTCAGTAAAAGAGCTCAAAAGGTTGAGTTTCCAGCCAGGCCTTTCACGATACCCTTTTCAGCCTCTCCTCATGTATGTATGTGTATGTACACACGCACACACACAAATATATAATATATCATAAAATATATTTGCCAACTAAATGTGGTGGTCCTATAGAGAATGGTGTTACTGTTGTTTTTAGCCCCAGGAAGACATCTCCACCAGCTGACTAAAGACACACAGTCTGTATCCAATAAGTATTTTTGAGGGAGGTCATCGCTCCTATCTCTAGCCTTACGTGGTACACACAGACCCAGGTCTCAGGGTGGTTACCTGTCTTCAGTGTGTGTTAATCACTAGCTAGTGATGAAGAACTCATTCCACTAGCAAAATGCTTTATCCTTTTTCTAGCAACATGCTGTCGCTGATCTCATAAAGAGAGAGATAAGTTATATTAAATCTCTGAGCAAGAGATAAACAGTAACTGTACAGAATTGTAATGTATATATA
>NC_068998.1:24352282-24357440 GCF_001194135.2 Octopus bimaculoides
AGTGAAACATGGATTGTGACTACTGAGAACATGCATAGGCTTGAAAGAAATGAAGCTAGTATGATTCACTGTATTTGCAATGTCAGTGTGCATGTACAACAGAGTGTAAACGTCTTGAGAGAAGAGTTGGGCATAAGAGGCATTGGATGTGGTGTGCAAGACAGATGACTGTGCTAGTATGGTCATGTGATGTGTATGGATGTAGACAGCCATGTGAAAAAGTGCCAATCTCTGTCAGTGGGAGGATGTCGTGAGACAAGGTGGTGAAGCACGATCTTCAAGCATTGGCCCTCAAGGAGGCAATGACTGGTGAGTGAGACCTTGGCCAATATGTCATACTGGAAAAGACCCATCAAGTCAAGTGAAATTGTAACTGGCACCTAAAAAACACCTTTTGTATGTTGGGTCTCATGGAGGCAATATGGCTGATGCTGGTGTTGCATAACTGGCACCCATGCCAGTGGCACGCAAAATGCATCTTTTGAGTGCTGGGCCTCATGAGACAATAACAAATGACCGATACCTTTTGTCAATATGCTGCGCTTGAGGAGACCTATCAAGCCAAATGAAATTGTAGTCATGGCATGTACTGGTGTCATGTGACTGGCACATAAAAGCCCCCATCACACTCTCAGAGTGGTTGGAAGGGCATCCGGCCATAGAAACTGTGCCAAATCAGACTGGAGTCTAGCACAGCCCCTCACCTTTGCAGCCTTGGTCAAACCATACAGCCCATACTATCATGGACAACAGACATTAAATGATGATGATAATGATGATGATCACACACAAACACACACACACACACACACACACACACACACACACACGTGCATGCATATGTTTAGGATAACTGCAATTTATACAAAGGAGCTCATATCTTATCTTTCTCAGGTAAAATATTTTGTGTAAGAAATTAATTGCGTTTAATCTATTGCACAATGATCTGGAATGTACATATTAAATGCATTCAAAATATCATTATTTGGTTTGACTTTATTTTTATGTTATACAGCTCCATGTCTGTGTAAGTTAACCAGTGCATACTCCATTTACACAGATACATTAACAAAGATTTATTTAGCCTTGTTCTACCTGATCCTAGTAACATGCATTACTTCTATGTACAACTCGTCATATCTGTCTATCTAACCACCCACTTCCCTCAAAACAGAAGACTGGAAAAATTTGGTATATTTGTATACCAAATTAGAATAGTACATTTAGACTTGGGTAAAGTCTTAATTTTAAAACGAACTTGTAATATAATAAACAAGGCAAATATTGAAATACAAAAGCGACAAGTCATGAAGCAAAATGAAAGCAAATAAAACATTGTCCATGTTCAAAATTCAAATATTCAAACTGGTTTTAAAATATGAAACATGGAATTGACATAACAGCTTTTAAAAAGGAAAATTAAGAGTAATAAAAAAAAAATAGGTGGTGTAAATCACCCAGAAATATGGAACACCATGTAATATCTATATGTGTGTGAAATAGACTGCAATTGAAGCCTACAGAAAAGTTTTTTTTAACTTTAGACATGTCTGCTGCAAGTATGTAAACATGTTTTTGAACAAATGTCACTTGCAGGGCAGGGTAATCTTTTTTTTTTTATTTTCGAAAATAACAAATGAAATGCAAAGTAAATATGCTCAGGAAAAGTAATTGAGAGTCTCTTTTGCAAAGTCATGTATGCAAAACAGTTTATTGCAATTCAGTTTTGTGCTGCCAGCTTCTGCTGGGCCACAAAATACAACTGTCTGGTCCATGTTAGCAGCTTTTTCTGTTGAAGAAATTTTTCGGTTCCCTTGATATTCTGTACACACACAGTAGACTGAGAAATATAATAAAGAAGTTTGCTGTGTCTTACTGTTCAGTATTCATCTGTGTTGGAATATAAAGCATTAGTTATGTTTGGTAATCAAATCTTTGACTTCACTACTTAAAGCAGGAGGCAAAACACAGACTAAAAGGTGAAATTGATGCATATTTGAAGAAATTTTATTCGCTGAGAAAACCAAATAGAAAGATTTCCAGCATATAGAGGAGAAATGAAGGACAAAACAGCTTGAATTGCTAAGCTATTACTATTTTCAGAAGAAATGGATGGGACAGGTAAAGTTGCCATTCTTTTTGGAACAGAAGCCACATAAATGAAAGGATACGAAAAGATTAAATACTGGTCATTATCATAAACTTGATGAAGTTCGAGATCAGCTTCACTCTGGAATCACATAAGAGAGAAGAGTTTCCTCATGTCGAAGAGTAGATTTGATTTCTGTTTCAAGCAAGATGGAAGATGAGCCTAGGCAAACAATATTCTTGATGTTGTAGCTTGTAAAGGTAGATGTTGCAGTAGAAAGAACTGCATGTGTGGTGGCTATTGCTCCTTTTGATCTTTTAATAGTTGTGAGTCACCAATGTCACTCTTGTTTGTTGTCAGCTGGTCTTTGGTGATGTCTGGTTGACATGATGAATGAAAATGTGTCTCTTGGTCATCTGTCTGAGCTGTCTGCATGGGCTGACTGGTGTGGCAAGGATAGAGACACATCACAGCTGCCTCAACATACTGCCTGGCAAGAGTGTAGGTACCAAAAGTGGTTCTTTTATAGAGTACAAGGAAAGGATTCTAAAAGATTGAATCAAATGATGGCTTCATGCTTATTGGCTGCTTAATAGACTGATCATGTGAAACTACTGTGGTTAGGTCGTGATGTAAGACCAGTTACTAGCAGTTTGGTTTCAAATCACTGTCATAGTGTATCAAATGATACACAGATGCTAGAGAAATATGTCCTGTGCATAACGTGACACACAAGAGAGGTTAAAAGGTTAAAACAGCTAGATCATAAATGCATCTCTGCTTCTTATTGTGCAATACATACAACCACTTGTATACCCTTGCCTCACCCCAACATCTTTCATACCCTCTCATCTCCCCATCATATCTTCTACTCACCATGCCATGTCAAACATAACTGAGAGAGAAGCACTTGACCTGTTCTTGTTGAATATTACCTTTCCCCTATGTCCACCATTCAGTCTTGTGACTCTTCCTTTTCCTAGCCCTTCAAACTATGATGCCTGAATAGAGAAAGAATGCTGGACATATTTGTCCTTTTTGAAATGTTTACACTTTGAGAGGTTAAACACACTAAAACAAAATTGTGCAAAAAATCTATTAACAAGAACATACTTTGTAGCAATAAAAACAACTGTGTAAAGTATAGAAAGAATAAATTTGCATTTTTATTTTTAATACACACAGTAAGGCTTTGTAAATTTTCACTTTGCTTCTGATTTTTTGCTGTGCATGAATACATTTTAATTAATGATGAACCATCAAAAGCACAAATATGCAATTTAGGCTATCCACCTTGCTGCTAACCTAATTCATGACAGCTTATAAGCAGCTGATCAATGCTATTGATTGGGGAAGGAAGCCAAGGGACAGTCAACAGATCATGAAATAGCCCATCAGAAGAGACCCCCATTTTTGCACATCAAAAGAATAGAAAGAATTTGTTTATGTTCTTATTCAAACCACAGTAATGCTTAGTATTAATTAAATCAATTTCAGTTCTTTTGATCTACAGTACCATGCATAAGTAGATATTATTCATATATTAATCATGGCATTAAATTTACATTTCATTTTAATTCAAATCCCCAATTTTTTTTATAGTGTTGTAAAACATATAAATGAGAATTAATGAGGCAAACAAATCATCATTTCAATAATCTAATTAAAAACTAAAACATTTATTTACCAAAAATATAAGCTTTACATTTGTGGTTTACGAGGGGGTGCTGAAAAGTTCCTGACTTTAGGTGAAAGAAAATACTGAAGGATCAGTTAATTATGATCTTATTCAACATATTCCCCTTCTCAAATTCATACACTTATTGCAGTGGTCCTTCAGTGTTTCTAATCCCTGTAAAAGAATTCGGAAACTGGGCCTCAAACCAGGCCTTTCACAATATCCTTAAAGCCACAATTCTTCACATTGACATCACATTTTCACATAAGTGGGTGGGTTGTTTATGCTCAAACCTCAGCACATAAATGGTTCTTAGTTTTATCAAGCTTCAGGATGAAAAAGAATCTTGATAGAGGCAGATTTGAATTCAGAACATAATGCAACATAAACACAGCAAGACATGTTATCTATTTTTGGGCCATAATGTTTATATTTCTTTTATTCTATTACCAATTTTAGCCATTTGACTGTCACCATGCTGGAGCATCACCTGCTGACCTTTGAAATCCTTCTGTCCATTTCTGCATACTCTGTTTTCCAGTACTGCTTGATGATCCATTTTGTTCATTGTTCGTCAGATTTCTAGCCATATAATAAATATCTGAAATTAGGAATAATTATCTTATAATAAAAAGAATCGGTTAAAAAGAACATAGAATCATAAAATTCTTATCTTAAAAAAGAAATAGAGAAATAAAATGAACATTTCACTCATATTAGGCAACTGTATACCTACGTTTGACCATGATTGTATATATACAAATGGCATGTCTGTTTGTCCGTCTGTCTATTGCCATGTTAGTGCTAAAACACCTAACCAATGTTGATGAAACTTTGCATACATGTTACATTCAAATCCACTTTAATAATAGGCTAATTGGATTTCAATAAAAATTTGTGCCCCCCCCGATCTAGGAGTATTGGGCGAATTATATGATAAAATGAGAAGGTTGCAAAAAGTATAAGTATGATGTAGTAAGAGACAGAATGTTAGTAACTGAGAGAGGGTGACTTATATCAATGAAGGTGAGAACAGCAGTGAGAATGGGATGACAATGTTAATAAAGCTGTCATATACACACAACACTGCATACATGCTTTCGTAAATACATAGATACAACATACACGCACATAGGTTAGTGTGAGGAATACATAGCTTTAAGGAGAGAGGGGTAGGTGGTTTTTCTGCTGTCCATCACAAAGAAACACTCACACACACATACATATATATATATATATATATACGTACATACATACATATATCTTCTACTATATTTTAGACTCGTGATTACCAGTGTGTACATTGGCAAATTTGTGTGTGTATGTGTGTGTGTGTGTGTGTGTGTGTGCGTGTGTGTGTGTGTGTGTGTGTGTGTGTGTGTGTGTGTGTG
>NC_068998.1:24357742-24360753 GCF_001194135.2 Octopus bimaculoides
CCCCCCCCGCCCCCGGAGGGAGACTGTAGCACATGTTTACAAATCAGCTATGATAAGCTACGGCACATGACAATGCCTGCTACAATACATGGACTTTTAGTCAATGTATCTGTAAATCTCCCTGTTTATTTTACTCAGATGCATATTCATTTGGTAAAATAATATAGGGACATTCCTTATTCACCCACTAGTTGAATTAATAGTTAGTAATACCTATTTCTTGCAATGAACTATTACCATAAATGATGTGTTGCGCATAAAGACGGGAACGGAACAGGAAATGGAATAGGACATGGAACAATGTAATCGTAAACGAGAACTGGGAATACCCCCCAGTTTCCCAGTATTATCGGTCAATTCATTTATTTTATTCAGATGCATATTCGTTTGTTAGAATAATATAGGAACATTCCTTTTTTAACCACTAATCGTATTAATAGTTTGTAATACTTATTTTTAGCAATAAACTATTACCATAAAGGTTAATAAAATATTTAATGGCTGAATTACACCTTACTGATTCTAAAATTTATATAGTGACATAGGATTGGGGATAGGAATGGGGGCAGAACTAAAATGGGAACTGAACAGGGAATGGGATAGGACATGTAACAATGTAATGGGAATGGGAACTGGAAATAACCCCTGCATTTCCAGGTATTACCTGGTAATTCAGCTAATGTGTGCATATATATATATATATATATATATATATATATATATAATATACACATAAACTGCATAAAGAAGTGCTGATCTCTAGCTATAGGGAAGCTGTGGAAGAAGGGGACCCAGGAAGACATGGGATGAGGTGGTGAAATATGATCTTCAGATGTTGAGTCTCACAGAGGCGTTGACAAATGATGAAGACTTTCAGCAATTTGCTGTGCTCGAGAAAGTACATTAAGCTAAGTAAAATTGTGTCATGGCCAGTGACATGTGAAAGGCACCCATGTCAGTGACACATTAAGGGGACCTAGTACAGTCTATAAAGTGTTTGGCATTAGGAAGGACATCCAGCTGTAGAAAGAAACCAGGTCAAAACAGACTGGAATCTGGTACACCTCTGGCTTATCAATTCCAGTAAAACCATCTATTCCATGCCAGCATGGAAAATAGATTGGTCATATGCTTTCTTATACATATACATATATATACACTCATGCAGAGAAGAGGAGAGAGAGACACATGTACATGCACATGCATATATGGTAGCCCATTATGCACTTTCCATTGTTCAAATTTCTGGCAGCGGTATTGATCAACCCCAAGGCTTGCCTAAGGTGCCACACAGTGTGTATAAACCCAAACTGCTTGATTGCAGTGTGAACTTTTCAAGCACATAATCATCTTCTTGTAATCATTCACATGATTCACCTGTTAGAATATGTCAGTTGAGTTTCCATAGCTTGAAAGATAAATTTTCTGCTTCCACTATAGTCATATAACCATAATGTTTTATTTATTTTCTCTTCACCACATTGTAAAAAAAATATTTGATTAGCTACATTTATTCTTTTATTCCCTAATCCAGAATAATGGTAACTTCAATGAAGTTTACTTAAGCCATGTACAATTTCTTTAGTAATGTAAATACAAAAGATATATTCAAAACTGCTTAATCACAAATCTCCCATCTATATTTATTATGATGACCAACAAAGGAGATATCAATGATATTTATATGACCATCCCTAGATACATCACTATTGATTCTTTATTGTGTATTTTACTTGTGTTTTTGATCACAAATTCTTGAAAGAAAATATACAAACGTAAACAAATATCAATAACAATTTTCGATAATGATTCAAAATATTCTAAGACTTGTAAATCTTGCTGTACATTTATTCAAATACACCAAAATATATTTCTCCAAACAGCTTCATGAATTTCAAGTAGCAGTCACTTAAGTGCTATACTTCAAAATTGCTACCACTATCAAAAAGACACCCAAATCTTGTATTTTCGCCATTAAATACTGCCTTCATTGTTACTTACTTCAATATATATTAGCTGAAATGTATTTCAAGAACTTCAAGTTATAGTATATCCTATTAATTTCCCAATTCAAATACATTCCTATTATCTTGAACTTTAGAGTAAGCTATAAACGATTGTTATTTTACTGATATGTTTATATAAATACACACACACACACACACGCACACACACACACACATACACACGCATGCACGCATGCACACGCGCGCACACACACACACACACATACACACACACACATACACACACACATGTATATCGACCTAGTTGTTTGTTTAAGCTGTATTATATCTATTGTATAAGCTGATGGAGTCCTTTCATATAATGCTCTTATGTAAGAATGCATAATGTTTTTAAAATATTTACATAGTATGCACACATTCATACAGACATATAAAAGCATTAATATATATATATATATATATATATATACATGCATACACACACATTTGATATACATATCCCTGTGTGTATGTGTATATACACGTATAGATATGTGTATATATAAATATATATATGTATGTATGTGTATATATCTCCTATATATATATATTATATGTGAGTGTATTATATACTGGCATGGCTGTGAAGTAAGAAGTTTCTTTCCCAACTACATGGTTCCAGGTTCAGTCCCATTATGTGGCACCTTGAGCAAGTGTCTTCCGCTATAGCCTTGGGCCAACAATAGCCTTGTGAGTAGATTTGGTAGATAGAAACTGAAAGAAGCCAATCATGTGTGTGTGTGTGTGTGTGTGTGTTTGTTTGTTTGTTTCCCTCAACTCTTTGACAACTGGTGTTGGTGTGTTTATGTCCATGTAACTTAACAGCTTAGTAATAAAGACTGATACAACAAACATAAAAAAAATCATCCTGGGGTTGATTCAGTCAACTAAAATTTTTTCAATGTGGTGCTCCAGCATGCCCATGGTCTAATGACTGAAACAGATAAAAGGTATAAATATGTATATAGGTGTGAATATATATATATATATATATATATATATATA
>NC_068998.1:24361078-24366510 GCF_001194135.2 Octopus bimaculoides
GGAAAGGAATGAAAAGAAAGAGGATTTCATGTTTCATGTTTCGAGCAGAGCTCTTCATCAGAGCTTTCATCAGAAATATAGAGTCCAAAGAAGGGACGATGGAGAAAGAAAATCGCCAACGATACACACACACACACACACACACACACACACACACACACACATATATATATATACATACACACACACATATATAGTTGGATATTACAAAAAAAACAAAATAGAAGAGGAAGACAGGTGTGTAAACAACAAACAGATGTATTAGTTTAATGCTCAGGAAGTGAGAAAGTCTTTTACGTTTCGAGCCTACGCTCTTCGACAGAAAGGAACACAGAAATAAGCAGAGAGAGAAAATAAAAAAGGTTTAGTGGCTAGCAATCAATCATATGTGTTTTCTGTGTATATATACATATCTATATATCTCTATATATATGTGTGTGTGTGTGTGTGTGTGTGTGTTGTCTGTATATATATATATACATATATATATATACATATATATATATTCATAAACCCATAGTCTCCATAATTTTATTTCAATTTTAGTTTAGGTTCATTGGAATATGCTATATTAACAATACTCTTTGGGACTTGCAACTTTTTATATTGAACAGCCTCCTCAAGTTGACCTTAATATATGAATACTGATTATATGCAATGTAATACACAAATGATTTATTGTCAACATCATGTATATTTACATATTGCATTAGAGCTATAGAAATTCAGAAATATCGCATATTGCATATATTTATTTATGTGTGGTGTGTATGTGTCTTCATGCTTGTATGTATAAATGCATCCAGGTGTCTATGTATGCATGTACCTATTTATCTCCCTCCCCCTTTATTCCCCTCTTTTGGTGTATATATATATATATATATATATATATATATATATATATATATATATATATATATATATACATATATATGTACTTGAATATATTAAATATCTATATGTTTGTGTGTGTGCATGTATGTATATATGTATGTATATATATGTGAACATATTTAATGTGTGCTTGTGTGTGTGTATATATATATCTTTTTTCCATTGGGTCTGCATTGAAACATTTAAATTCTTGCATATTTTGTTGGATTCTTCTCTTGTAAAGTACATACTTGCTTAGGTTTTGATCAATGACAATCAAATAAAACAACTAATTTATAATCAAATTCCCATGACAAGTATATCTGAAATCGTTTCAACATATTAAAACATAAGACTTTCTTGTTTGCTTTTTATTACTCTGAACAAGAAGTTTCTCTAATTTTATAATAATATATTTGTTAATGTTTGTATCTACAGCAAAGAATTCTAAAGCCAATTTCTTTCTTTCTTCTTTTTTTATCAGTATTGCCAACTAAATATTTACCAGCTATAATAGATTTCATTCCATTTTCTGAAGTAGAAGGGTTTTTCATTGTCATAAAGGTTATCTGTATATTTTCTAGTGCATATGTATGTACATTTGTATATACGTGTGTATCTATGTATATCTGACAATGGATGAAACAATTTTATACTCAGCTATTACAAAGGTAAAGGAGATGCCTTAGATAGAGAGAGGTTATCAGAGAGGTATTGAATTGCTGGGCCAGATCAGAAAACTTATGAAACAGAAACAATCTACAGGAGATGCAGTTTGGTTTTGTGCTAGGAAGAAGTACTGCTGATGTTTACTTTCTAGTAAGACAATAGCAAAAGTATTTAGGAGTGGCTGTGTGGTAAGTAGCTTGCTTACAAACCACATGGTTCCGGATTCAGTCCCACTGCATGGCATCTTGGGCAAGTGTTTTCTACTATGGCCTCGGGCCGACCAAAACCTTGTGAGTGAATATAGCAGACGGAAACTGAAAGAAGCCTGTCGTATATATGTATATATATATATATATATATATATATATATATGTGTGTGTGTGTGTGTGTGTGTGCGTGTGTGTGTGTATGTGTGTATGTTTTTGTGTGTCTGTGTTTGTCCCCCCAACATCGCTTGACAACCGATGCTGGTGTATTTATGTCCCCATAACAAAGCGGTTTGGCAAAAGAGACCGATAGAATAAGTACTAGGCTTACAAAGAATAAGTCCTGGGGTCGATTTGCTTGACTAAAGGCTGTGCTCCAGCATGGCCACAGTTCAAAAAGACTGAAACAAGTAAAAGAGTAAGGAGTTAAAGAGAGTACATGTAATCAGCTTTTGTTGACTTTGAGAAAGCCTTTGACAGGCTCCCTTGTTCTGTGATCTAGTGGTCTCTGAGGAAGCTAGGGGTAAATGAATGGTTTGTGAGAGCCATACAAGCTGTGTAGAGGGATGATGTCAGTAAGGTGAGAAATAGCAATGTATACAACAATGAATGGAGAGTACAAGTAGGAGTTTGCCAGAACTTGGTTCTCAGTCACTTACTATTACTCATAATCATCTAGGTTATAACAGATTCTCTGTGATTACTCTGTTAAATGCAATTCTTATTTACTCACATTGTTTTGAATTAATCATGCACTTGTAGCTTTGATATTTCAATGATGTGATTATCCATTTTTAGAATGACATTGTAGGATTGGTGTGAGATGCTGAATTTGGCCACTTTGAACATAAAAACAGGTAGAATATTTGGACTGGATATGGCCAGTTTAAATGCTAAAGGATTAAGGCACTTTGTCCTTGGTTAAAAATGTATACTGATGGCATCCTCCTTATAGCAGAATCTGTGGTAGAATTAGAAAATATTCCAGGTGTGGAAGCAAAATCTGGAATTGAAGAGCTTGATAGTTAATTTGTGAGAAATCTAAGTTTTTGTAAGCAGGAAAACAAATAGGACTTTACTCATTTCAAGAAATGGCCTTGCACAATATATAGGATGTGTCTCAATAGAAATTCCATGTGCTGTACCTAGTACAGGCTAAGAACACAAGAGTCTCAGTGTAATTACAGGAAAATGTGGACTTTGTATGTGACAGATGTGCAGGAGTAATAAAAACACTATGAACACATGGAAAATCAATTATCTCAAATGTTCAAGTGGTTTCCTAGGGATAGTAGCTAGTTCCTGCTAACTCAATGGCCTCGTTATCTGTGGAGGAGAATGTTCTGAATGTATCATTAGTAAAATAAGAATAGGATGGAAAAAAGTTTGGGTGAGATATTACCTTTGTTAGCAACAAAAGGTCCCTCTTTCTCTCTCTCTCTCTCTCTCTCTCTCTCTCTCTCTCTCTCTCTCTCTCTCTCTCTCTCTCTCTCTCTCTCTCTCTCTCTCTCTCTCTCTCTCTCTCTCTCTCAGTCTCTCTCAGAGTAAAAGGTAAATTGCATGATGCTCATGTATGAACAGCAATGCTATGTGGTAGTGACACTCAAATCCTAAATGCATAAAAAATAGCAAAATCAAGAAAGGAATGAATCTAGTATACTAGATGGATATGCAACATCAGTCAGCTTGTACAATATTTGCTAACATGTTGAGAAAAAAATTGGGAGTAAGGAGCATCAGATGTTATGTGCAGAATAGAAAACTACTAAAAAACTGTCATGTAATTCATTAAATGAAGAGAGCTGTATAAAGAAGTGCCTATTGTTTAACTCTTTAACATTTAGATTACTCTGTCAAATGCAATACTTATTTATTCACATTGTTTCTATTATTCATGCATCATCTGGTAGCTTTGTGATTTCAATGATGTGACTGATTATTTTTAAAATGACATTGTAGAATAGATTTGAGAGGCCAGATCTGGCTGGTTTGAACACAAAACAGGTAGAGTATTTGGGCTGGAAATGATTAGTTTAAATGCTAAAGGGTTAAATTGGATGGTTCTTGAGGAAGTAGGAAACCCAGGAAGACATGGGATGAAGTAGTGAAGGCTGATCTCAAGATGTTGAGCTTCAAAGTGGAGATGACAAAGGACTGAAATTATTGGCATTTTACTGTGCTTGAAAAGAGCTGTCTGTCACATTGAAAGTGAGGCCCTAAAATTATGCCTATGTCTATGTATTCACTGAGCAGTGCCCTTGCACCCGATCTGTCCCCATCAAGCTTTCCCTACCTCCTATCATATTTACCCCATCACTCTTCTGTCAAAGTCACTATTGAGCTACAGTTACTGTATGACAGCAAAATTTCCATATATTTCATCACTTTGTACTGCTAGTTATCTACCTCTGTCCATAGAACCATCTCTCATTCTCATTATCATTCCTTCTTACTTCCTTTTCCACTGCTCATTCCTTTTAGTGTCTCCAACTCTCTGTCTCTCTCTCTCTCTCTCTCTCTCTTTCTCTCTCTCTCTCTCTGAGAGAGACAGAGAGATCATCGGACAGCCAGACCACATCATTAGCATCCACTCATATCTGCTATCACTTTCTACACCCTCTCATATCCGTTGTCAATACCCATACCTCCCCACTACCCAGTCACTGTAACCACAACAATTTTCTTCTGACCTTCATTTCTGTCTCTTCCACTCTCTCCTTTCGGATCTATATACAAGTTTATTCCACTGCTGCTTTCCCTGTACTGCAACTTATCACCTCTTCCTTCCTCACCTATTTCATGTACCTTCCACTCAATACTGAAATTTACCATGAGCCACTCCTCCACCCTTGAGCATCATTCACTACACTCACCTCCTCTACCCCATATGGAACCATCCGCTTCCTTCCTCTTATGAACTTATTCAGCCACACCTTCCAATTCTCAACCTATATTTTATCTTGATCTCACATTTTTGCACTTTCAGTGTATGCTCTGATACATTATCACCAGCATCTTTATCTTCTAGCTACTCCCACTCACTCTTAAATAATGCAAGGCAGTTATATTAATCTCTTCTACAGCAAGACGCCTAAGCCTGTCCTATCATACTTTAACACTTTAACCTCACAGTACCTAGCATAAAACCATTTACAGCCACTCTACTGCAAATCCAATCAGTTGCAGGATCTTTTTTTTTTTAATTGTACACTGTCTTGCTTTATATCAATAGTTGCCTGTATTAAGTAAAGAGCATCCATTTGTAAAATAGTTGGCATTACAAAGAGCATCGAGCAGACATTGGAGCTTGACACAATCTTCCAAGCTGTAGTTCATGTCAAACCATCGAAACCAATCCAGTATGACAGGCAGATGTTAAATGATGACAACAATGATAATGATTATGATGATATTCTCTTGTTTTTTTACTTGTTTCAGTCATAGAGGTGCCATCATGCTGGAACACCACCTCGAAGGGTTTTAATCGAACAAATTGACCCCAGGGCTTATTTTTTATAGCCTAGTATTGATTTTATCGGTCTCTTTTGCTGAACCAGTTGTCAAGCAGTGATGTGGGGGACAAACACAGACATAAAGACACTCACACATAGATATATACATAAAGACACTCACACATAAATACATATATATATATATATATATATATATATATATATATATATA
>NC_068998.1:24366520-24373317 GCF_001194135.2 Octopus bimaculoides
TTGTAAGCCTAGTACTTATTCTATCGATGACTTTTTGCTGAACCGCTAAGTTACGGGGACGTAAACACACCACCATCGGTTGTCAAGCGATGTTGGGCGGACAAACACAGACACAAACATATACACTCACACACATATATATATACATATATATGACGGGCTTCTTTCAGTTTCTGTCTACCAAATCCACTCACAAGGCTTTGGTTGGCCTGAGGCTATAGTAGAAGACACTTCCCCAAGATGCCATGCAGTGGGACTGAACCCAGAACCATGTGGTTAGTATGCAAGCTACTTACCACACAGCCACTTCTGCGCCTATATACATAAATATATACATGATGGGCTTCTTTCAGTTTCCGTCTACCAAATCCACTCACAAGGTTTTGGTTGGCCCAAGTCAATGTCATGTGGTCAACACTACTATCAGCCTCACCACTACATTTATTATTGTTGCTGTTAGTAATAGCACTGCCAGTGTTGACCATATGAGCATTGATGTAAAAATATAAAAACTTCTGGAATAGTAACAATAGAATTCGATGAAAACAGGAATGTTGTTTACAACATTCCAAAAATATAGCCAAGCAATTATTCCTTTAGGTGAAGTTAAAGTGAAGAATCCTTGACATCATACTCACCAAGCAGTGATGTCTAAGCTGCATACTAATCAGTCAGAATACAGTTAGGACCTAATTGGTGCATTCACCAAACCATGATATCTAAACCATATACTGATTGGTCAAAATACAGTTCATAAGATTCAGACCACCGGAGCCCATCAGAGGGTATTTAAAGGATAAATCTAACCATTTCATTATAGTCGTTCATTGTGGAACATGACTGTCGCTGCCTAAACTTAATGATTACAGAGCATGTGAAAGTACTAGTTTATTTCAATATTGTTAACTAGTAAAAATTACAAATAACAAAACGTAAAAATCAGACTTAGTTGGGATTTCACTGATTAATATATTCTTCTTTACACAATCATACAAACTCCATTAACTCCACCCCTCTCTCTCTGTCTGTCTGTCTGTCTGTCTCTCTCTCTCTCTCTCTCTATATATATATATTTTATAATCATTAACATGAACGGATCCAAGCAATATGTAATTTGAAATAGCTGAATGGATTCTTAATTGTGGAAGCTGATATTTTATAGCTTCATGATTTAATAATATCACCACCACCACCACCACCACTACCACCACTACCACTGCAACCAAGCACAACAACTACATCATAAACAATAACAATTTATCAACATATTTATATGCTTGATATGCTACAATTATAACTAAAAGAAAGATATATGCGATATTGAAAATGTTATTTAGTCACTCACCTTGAGTTTGGTCATGGTTTATGGCTATGAAAGTTTAAACAAATTAAAAACTGACAAAAATTGTTCTTGCTAAAAACATGCTTGTTTATTACCATATTTTCTTTTTCAAGATACTATACCCCAAATGCCTTTTACCATACTAATGCAGGAATCTCTGGCCTCTGTTGGCTTTTGTAGGTCCTTAATTTTACGTTGTGTGTCTCTGACATTAATATAGTTAAGCAGTCTTTGTCTTCTGTGAGGATGCAGAAGTCCTAAAATATAACATCTTATAGGTACAGATGTGGCTGTGTGGTAAGAAGTTTGCTTTCCGACAACTTGGTCTTGGGTTCAGTCACGCTCTGTGACACCATGGGCAAATGTTTTCTACTATAGTCCTGGGATGATCAAAGTTTTGTGAGTGGATTTGGCTGACAGTCATTGGAAGAAGTCCATCATGTGTTTGTGTGTATGTGTGTGTGTGTGTGTGTGTGTGTGTGTGTGTGTGTATGTGTGTGTGTATGTGTGTGTGTGTGTGTATACATGCATATGCATATTTGCATATGTGTGTATGTGCACACATGTGGAGGCACAATGGCCCATTGGTTAGGGCAGCAGACTCGTGGTTATAAGATCGCGGTTTCAATTTCCAGACCAGGCGTTGTGAGTGTTTATTGAGTGAAAACACCTAAAGCTCCATGAGGCTCCGGCAGGGGATGGTGGCGAACCCTGCTGTACTCTTTCACCACAACTTTCTCTCACTCTTACTTCCTGTTTCTGTTGTACCTGTAATTCAAAGGGCCAGCCTTGTCCCACTGTGTCATGCTGAATATCCCCAAGAACTACGTTAAGGGTACACATGTCTGTGGAGTGCTCAGCCACTTGCACATTAATTTCACAAACAGGCTGTTCCGTTGATCGGATCAACTGGAACCCTCGCCGTCGTAAGTGACGGAGTGCCAACAACAACCATTGCTTGGATAAATTTCACAATCTTTCTCTGCTTATTTCAATTTTTCATCTTTAGACACTCAAAGTAACACAGAAAAACCAACAATTATCATTACTGTGTTGATCATAATTTGTGTTTTTGCCTAGGTGGGGTGGGTAAGGGTGATTTTTACACCTGGATGCCTTCTCTATCACTGACCTCATATAAAAAACATCTATAATAATGATTAGCTCTATTGCAGTATTTATTAATATTAGAGTGGTGAGTTGCTAAAAACAATAGCATAACACTTTCCTCTCCCTCTCTTTCTCTCTCGCAGTAATACAGTCTGGTTAGCTGTTTCTTTTTCATGTTTTAATGGTTGTCAATCAACTCTAGTGGTATTCTAGAGTTAGCTCAATAAATACACCATTTCCTTTACAAATTGTGGCCTCTGTCTGCTTAAAAGAAATCATTTCCTCCTTCGCCATAAAACTCTCCCTTCCATCATCATTTTTGTTGTAGTAATCATCATCATCAACATCAACATCATCATAATCATTATCGTCATAAACCTTTTCAACATTGGTCTATATATACTGTCCCTTTTGACATGGGTTGCATGAATCATCACTGTTTGAATCACTATTAATTCGGTGTTTACTGCCCTCTGAAAAAGAACCTATTTAAATCAAGATAATTAAATATTACAAAATTAAAAATTGCTATTTCACTTTAAATGAAATAAACAAGCTTATGAATGAGCTTCTACGTGGTTACTCAACATCCTTGAAATAGCAGACAAATCTGCATTAAATAACAATCTGTCATCTTATAAAAGGAAAATGATCATTAGATCCTTATAGATTATTATCATCATCTTCATCATTGATTTAACATTCACTCTTCCATATTTGCAGAGGTCACATGAAATTAGTTGGGATGAATTTTCTACTGCTGGATCCCTTTCCTGTTGCCAACCCTCACTTATTTCTAAGCAAATTATATCTCCCTTTTTGCATGACATGCTTACATAGAATACTGGAAATGAACAATTCCTCATGTATGATATTGACACTCCTTTACCGCTGTCATGCAATGGCAAAACAAGGTTACACAAACACACACCCAAGCACGCACATGCACACACACACACACACACACACACACACACACACACACACACACACACTCTCTCTCTCTCTCTCTCTCTCTCTCTCTCTCTCTCACTGCATGGCACAGGGGCCATGCAGTGGCACTGAACTCAAAACCATATCGTTGGGAAGCAAATATCTAAACCATATAGGCATGCTTGTAATTAAATTATATCTGAAAAAATAAAGAGAAGAATGAGAAGGATGATCATTGCTAGAATACCTGTAATCACAGGTCTGTTGTACCTATGAACAGAGCTGACCTGGGGCTAAACGAAATGACAACAACAAGTGTAACATAGAAATACTTTTAATAGTGAACATCTCTACAAACAGTGAGAGCAAATATTTCTTGTGATCTTCAAATAAAATATCTCCTTTCAAATACTTAATGGATATTGGTTTTGTAAACAGTAGGATTCCAATGAAACTAGTGATGGATATTGGTTTCATTAATCCTGTTTACGGACAAAGTCTATAGACACACACTTTTATGAGAAATCTAATCTCACCGATTGAGAAAATGTAATCATGACAGAATTTTTGGAGTTGTTGTTTAACCCTAGGTCATCCCTAATCAAGCAAATATATAAGCAAAGGTATTCCATGTATGGCTACCACTTACTTTTTTATTAATATCTGGCACTACCGTTTTTAATAAATTCTTTTTTAAGTTGACAGTGTGTGATTTGATAGATGTTTGGCTTTTACTTCTAGCAAAATCATGAAATCACAGTCTTCCTCCCAGGTGAGTTATTCCTAGTAAATAAATATGTCAATATCCTTTACCAAAAAGGATCTTAGATCATTTACTTGTGGTCCCGTGCTGTAGTTTTATAGCCTGTGTATGATTCATAATGAAAGTGAAAAGAAGGCAAGTGTTAGCGTTTATACCTAGAACTTCAAATGGTGTTTCAACAACTTGTTGTACGTTGCTAGTTTTGAGCTGGTGAATCTGTTTTTCGACATGGCAGGATGCCTTCCCAGCACCGCAAACTAAAAAAGGCTCATCTTAATCAAGGGCAGTGGGTTGAAAGATTTATATAGAGCAGAAGATAAACTGCTCTACTATATTTACTTATGGCCTTTTATGATCAGAATTGAAATATAGCCAAAGCAATTTTGCCGTTATCGATGAAATAAAGTACTAATCAAGTACAGGTATTGTTCCCCTTCTAAAAATTTAAACTTTGTGCTTATTTTAGAGACAATTAATCAAGCAAAACCTTAATGGTAATTAAAACAGTGAATTTCACTTCTTTGCTTCACTTGTTTACAATTAGGTACACTGTGCAACTGAATTTCATTATCTTAGTTATGAATACTGAACCGTGTGGGCAATAAAATAATACTAGTTCAAAGAACCAGCAATGTTTTGACTCAACCATAGTTTTACCATATATAATTACTTCAATGACAAACAATACTAAAATATCATAAGTACCTAAATCACACAGAATCTAAAATCTATCACTAGTATCATGTATACATGGCCAGCCGTATGTCTTAAATTTTCATTAAACTTGTTAATAAATACTTAAAATTTTTTATTTGTATAACTGTAGAAACTTAATTTACCTGTGCTTCATTTATGTTGACTTACCTCTACTAGATTATTATAGATATAAAATTAGTCAGAGGAGAAAGAACAATCACCATGAATTTCACAGGGATTCCCTGACTAAGGAAGTGATGCTGTTTAAACTTCAGTCAGCTCTGATCTAGAAGGCCAGTGGTAACAGAAATGGGAGTCATGAGCATACCTGCATTTTTGTATATCAGGTACTACCTTGTTCAATGTATCTGAGTGTTTTTAAAAAGTAAATTGATATGATTTAAAACAGATTTTACTATAATTTCTAGCAAGTCGAAAAACCACATAGAAGTTCTTTCATTTGTTTCTTGCTTTTTGGTTACACTAAAAACTACTACAGCCATCATTTTGAATCAAGCATGACTAAGTAGTATGTGCCATGATTTCACTAATTGTCTTTGGTACCCACATACTCATGAGTATACATTCAAGGGTTGGCTGAAAAGTTCATAGGCTAAGCAAGATGCTCTCATGGAATGTGACCAAATGCGGTTTAATTTTTAACATAGACACCCCCTCCCCTTGCAGTCCATCGGTATTGCAGTACTTGGATCACTTTGGTGAAGAGGCTTTTATCCTATTGATCAAAAAAGCCATCAACAACATATGTGACTGCTCTTCTGGTTCCAAGCCAAGTGTTTTTCATGTTGGGGAATAAATGATAATCAGATAGGGTGGGGCCAAATCAGGAGAATAGGGAGGACGATCAACCAGTTCAAAGCCAGTCATGCACTACGACCATTGAAGCCAAGGACTTGTGTGCTGGAGCACTGTCCTCACGAAACAAGACCTTTTTGTCAGTTTTCTTGGGCGTTTAGTCTTGATAGCTTTTTGTAACTGCAAATTGGCACAGTACTCTCCACTGATGGTGTGGCCCTTTTGAAGATAGTCAATAAAAACAATGCCTTTTGTCTCTCAAAAAACTGAGGCCATCACTTTCCCTGCAAATGGAACAACCTTGACCTTCTTTGGAGCAGGTGAAAAGAGGTGTTTGTCTCTTCTGACTTAAAATGATGAGCCCAACGCTCATCCTGGGTCAGGAAATGTTCAAGGAAACCAGCTGGATCTGCCTGAAACATCCGATTTTCTAGTGATGTGATCAGTCTGGTGCATTTTGATCAGGTGTCAGAAGAAATGGCACCCACTAAGCAGAAATCTTTGTCATGCCAAGTTCATTGAGCAGAACATTCTGAACTATTACACAGAATGTGCTGATAGCATTGACTAATTGATTTATAGCCAATTGCCTTTCATCTATCACCATATGGTCATCATGATCAAAGCTTTCCTTACTGGTGGAAGTTGTAGGTTGTCCAGACCTTGGGTCATCTTCAAGACCCTCCCTTTCCTTTCTCAATTCTACTGCCTTCTTTTACTCTGTTGAAAAAGCTGGAGCATCATTCCTTAATGTCAGCATGAATGTTCTTGGTGTCTAAACTCTTTTTTTCTGCAGGAACATTATAACACCACGATGCCAAATTTTGCTTGTTTTCCAAAGAAGTCACTACTTGTTACATTTGACGTCTTCTTTGAATAGTCAAATGTCAGCTTACTTGGAAAATATTAATGCAGTTATTAATGAGAAGAGTTCAAATTGATGCATGCAACATTTCATAGCTCTAGCTTCCCTCCTTCATAGTCAGCCTTCCCTCCTTCATAGTCACACTTTGCAACTCCTCATGCCATAAGCACCTTCCCAGCCTTTCCACTCTTAATGCTGCAGAATTTCCATTATTTGATGTTTGGAGAGAGAGAGAGAGAGAGAGAGAGAGAGAGAGAGAGAGAGAGAGAGAG
>NC_068998.1:24373461-24378922 GCF_001194135.2 Octopus bimaculoides
GAGAGAGAGAGAGAGAGAGAGAGAGAGAGAGAGAGAGAGAGAGTTGCACCAGAACTTAACTGATTCTTCCTGTATTGGCCTTGAAAAAAATGAAAGAGAAAGTTGAACTTGGTAGAATTTTAACGAAAGGTGCAAGAACCATAACAAATATAGTACATTTTATTCAATGATCTAAAGCAGTGGTTCTTAACGTGGGTTCAGTCGAACCCCAGGAGTTTGTTGAGTCATCCTTAGGGGTTCAGCAAGGGTCAAGACACACGCAGTATAGCCTGGTTCACATTAGCAATGTTGGGCCGTTTTTGTCGGCTATCAAAACATTGGCTGCTGACAATTTGGCAACATAGAATTTTTCTTCACCATGTTAGATTACAAATATTTAGTTGCTTAGTAAAACTTTGCTATACAAAATAAATTTCCATGATAGACTTGTTTATTGAAAAATAAATTGCGATAACAATATAGAATTTAATTTTAAAATATCAATAAATAAATATATAAATTTTTAAAGCTTTTTGAACAAAGTAAAAAATCAGCCCAGACTTACGTTTGTGTGTCCGTTCCATTCAGCCCATTCATATTATTCATGGCCATCATTGGCTGCAACTGATCATGCCACATCACTTGGCTCGGCTTTGATATCTGTACTGCAAGAAACTTGGTGTGCTCTGTAGTCGACTTGTGGCTGTTGTCATTGTACATCATTTTTGATTTTTTTTTCAAACCCTTCATACTATGTCAATCAAAAACAGAAAGTGATTGGACGAATATGTAAAATCTGGATTCACATATATAAAGGAACAGGATGGAAGTCAGCATCCTCAATGCAAGATTTGGAGACATTTCTGTACCTGGGCAGCTGAAACAAGCAATTACCATGCACTCAGATGAGCTTGCAAAGTCTCTCAACAGATACTTCCCCAACCAGATACTTCCTCCAACTGATATTGTTGCAAAAATTATATGAGAGGGGCACTTGCCAAGGTGAAGCCGTGCATTTCTGAACTTGCATCTGAAAGGCAACAGTAAAAGTCACATTTATTTGCAGTAAATATTCATTGAGTTATGTTTTTGTGTGAAATTCATGTTTTGCTGGTTTTGTTCTTTGAACGCAGTGACTTCCTGTGCAAAATGATGTATAGTTCATTTTGTGTACTAATAAAATATATACTTGTGCTTTAAAGAAGTCATATTTTATTTTTCCAATTATGAAGTGTTCGGTGAATGCACTGATGAAGCTTGCAAGGTTCAGTACTTCCAATAAGGTTAAGAACCACTGCTCTAAACTATAATAGGATCAAAGATGCTTTATGTTCAGTCTGAACATCAATAAGAGAATGTTTACTGCAAACATGCTAGTGGGAGTGAATCGAGATAATGGCAGTGTGTGTGTGAGGAAGAAGCAGAAAAAATGTTTCTTTCAGGGCATAGGCTATCAAACATAACACATCCGATAAGAAAGGGAGTGATTCATTTTGTATTGATGGAAAGATTTTCTCTATAAAAATGTCTAACTTCATAAAATGTCGAATTTAGCTTAATTTATTTGTCTCAAGTTATGTCATTGCTGATGATTCCAAAGCCATTATACATGGCTACCAACGAGTAGAAACTTTAAAAAACTTTATAAATGTATGTAGAGAAAAAACATATTGTGTATATTCTGCACAACCACAACTTCTTTATTCATTGATGTGAACTCCAAAATTTCAAGTTCACTCCATCTTAACTTATGCCAGAAGAGATTTTCTGCCCTATAATAGCTGACCACCCAGTGCATCCCACCAAATATACATATAACTATTTCTGAAAAACAGAGGCCATTATTATATTACCTGTAAAAGAGGCAATGTAAGGCAACTTGCAAATGTAATTTTGTGGCTGTAGCATGTTGTGAAAGAGTCATTGTCAACCAGCTGAACATATCTGCTTTTCTAGATATCTCTCCATCAGTCTGTGGTTGGCAGAATCTAAAGGCGGCGAGCTGGCAGAAACGTTAGCACGTCGGGCGAAATGCGTAGCAGTATTTCGTCTGCCGTGACATTCTGAGTTCAAATTCCTCCGAGGTCGACTTTGCCTTTCATCCTTTTGGGGTCGATAAATTAAGTACCATTTACACACTGGAGTCGATGTAATCGACTTAATCCCTTCGTCTGTTCTTGTTTGTCCCCTCTATGTTTAGCCCCTTGTGGGCAATAAAGAAATAAGAATCTAAAGGTTTTAGATTTTTGTTATGCTTTCATTTTTCCCTATTTTAATGTCTGTGTGCAGCAGAGCATTGGTGTATTGAGAGAGAAGTTGGGCATAAGAAGAATGATATGCAATGTGCAAGAGAGGAGACTGTGCTGGTTTTGGCCATGTGATGTGAATGGATGAGGACAATTGCATGAAGAAGTGCTGATCACTTAAAGTGGAGAGAAGTAGTGGAAGAGGGAGATGCAGGAAGACATGAGATGATGTATTGAAGGCTGAGTTCAAAATGCTGAACCTTATGAACGAGATGACAGAGGACCGAGATATGTGGTGCATTGCTGTGCTCAAGAAGACCTGTCCACCATGACAGAATTGAGATCCTAGAACCAAGGTGTCATGTAAAAAGTGGTGTAGGTGCTGGTGCCATGTAATAGGTGGCCAGTACACTTTGTGGAGTTTTTGACATTAGGAAGGGCATCTAGCTGTAAAAACCAAACCAAAACAGACTATGGAACCAGCTGCAGCCCTTAGACTTGCAAGTTTCTATAGAGCCATCCAACCCATGCCTGCATGGAAAATGGATGTTAAACGTTGATGATGATGATGACAATATTAAGGAGATTTTTCTATCTGCTTGTAATAACTTGAGGGCTTTTAGTGTATATGATCATATATCTGCCTGTTTCCCATACAAACAGCAGCAGTATCTATGGCATGCTATTTTAATTTATATGGTATTTTATTTAAGTTTTGATGACAAGACATATTATTCAGCTAACAATGTTGGTTGCATTAATTTAATTTCAAAGTATCTTTGAAAATAAAATTTAAAAAAACAGAAAAGAAATGGTTTAATTACACATTATCTTTCAAATAGATCTACTAAATTTGTTAGTGATCTGCCATGAGATCTGATATCTGATACTCAGATTTGTCTCTTTCCATTAACGCATACTTAATGCCTACAAATATACTTAACCTCTTCTCTACTGTGACAAGAAAGATCTATATCCTTAACCCCTCTAGAATCTAAGTAAATGCTTTGATTCATCTCAGCAAAGTTATATTTGTCGATACCATGATGTTATCTGAATCTGTAACATGTTCTATCTGCAACATGTGCAAAAATGTATCAAATAAATGTAGAAGTTTTATCTTCACACTTGTTTTACATTTGCACTCAGTGTTCGAATTATTAGAATGGAACATGAAATACTAAATTATTCGTTCCCCACATATGGATCTTTTCAAGTATAACTGAATACATGGGGTTCTCAACATTATTTATCTATAATCAATATGCTACACCATACAATAAATCTCTCTCTTACTCTTGCTTTCTATATTTTATCTATCCTATCTATGCATTTATATAAATATATTATATATGTTTGTTTATATGTATATATATATATATATATATATATATATATATATATATATATATATATATATATATATATATATATATATATATATACAGACACACACACACACACACACACACACACACACACACACTATATAGGCAACACTATGGCTGTGTAGTAACATATTTGCTTTCCAACTACATGGGTCCAGGGTCAATCAATCCTACTGTGGCACTTTGAGTAAGTGTGTTCTACTATAGCCCTAGGACAACCAAAGTCTTGTGAATAGATTAGGTAGACAGAAACTGAAAGGAACTCATTACACACACACACATATATATATATGTATTTGTGTTTCTTACCTGCCACTGATAGAATAAGTACCAAACCATCACAAGTCTGATAGAATAAGTACCAAACTCAAAAGTGTAAGTGCAAGGATCAATTTCGTTGATTAGACCGTTGAAGGCAGTGCCTTAGCATGGCTGTATTCCAATGACTGAAACAAGTAGAAAATTATATAAATATATGAAGTCAATTAAGCTTAGTTTGATTTTTACATTTTAGTTTTGCATTTTTACTCTGATACAATATTATTCTTAGTTCCATGTTTTATAAACATTCACATGAAGATTGTTATCAAAAATGAAGGTATTTGTAATATAAAATTGTAAAGATACAAAACAAAAGTGTGGACAATGGACTATGTTGAGTTTTATTAACATATATATTTATCTACATACAATTTTATGAACTGTGAATTATACATATATGCATGTATATACACACATACACACATGCATGCATATATATATATCATTGCATCCTGGTTAATCACAGTTCTTCATTTAGGTTACAAGAAAAATATAACATCACAATATTAGTCCATTAGATATGGTGATTAAAAAAAGAACACAGCATCATATAGCATCAACTGAAGGTTGCTGGAAAGACCCAGGCTATATTTAAAGAAGATAGAAGATATAGGCTCTTCTTGTATAATGAGTTCAACCCTGCCAAAACATATGTTTTACTAAAGTTCTACCCTTTTGCCTACCATCGCATCACCAAGAGTCTATATGCCTCCAGTACATAAGTGGCTATGAACCTTCTGTTTGCATGTCTGAAAAGTCATTTATTGGGTCATCAAGTATGAAATTTGTTGTAAGGTATATGGTAAACTTTCACAGCTGTTCATTTTGCGCCATTAATATATTTTGACAATTTAAATTTTTTCTTAGAAAGCTGACACATCTATTTATTTATTCTAACTCATTTTGCACTTATAAGTCGTTTCTTGCTATTTTTGTTTAGAGATGAATAAGTCGGAAATTCATACAGTTTTGAAATACGAGTTCTTTCTTGGAAATATAGCATCACAAACAGCTTGGCATATTAATGGAGTATTTCATTCTAATGTTATTACACAGCAGACAGTATCAAATTTGTTTGCAAAATTTCATTCTGGTAACTTTGACCTCACAAATGACCAACATGGTCGACCAGAAAAAAAATGGTGGGTAATGACATACTGAAAGCCACTGTCGAGTCAGATATATCTCACAGTGTCCTTGAATTATCATTGTTGTTTGGTGTTAGCAAGCAAACAATATTGACTCACCTAGTTCAAATCAGTAAAGTGAAAGAGTTGGATAAGTGGGTTCCACATGAACTCAATGAAAACCAGAAACTGCAACGTTTGGAAGCCTGCATTATGCTACTTTCTCATCACAAAATAATGAATCATTTTTTAATCAAATTGTAACATTTGATGAAAAATGGGACCAATACAACAACCGTAAATGTTCAGCACAATGGTTGGACAAAGACAAGCCACCAAAACACAGTCCAAAAAGCAAAATTTATCAAAAGAAGCTGATGGTGTGTGTTTGGTGGTCTGG
>NC_068998.1:24379049-24380777 GCF_001194135.2 Octopus bimaculoides
CTCCACTGACTACCACTTCTTCCAGAATTTGGATAACTTTTGATAGGAAAAAAATTCAATTCCGATGATGCTGTAAAACAGGCCTTCCAAGATTTTATTGACTGTAGATTGCCAGGCTGGACAAGCTACCTCTGAAATGGCAAAACTGTATACTTTGATGAATAAAACTATTCCTTGTATTTAGAAAACATTAGCAAACTTTTTTTCTTTTCTACAAATTTCATACTTGGAGCTAATATATTGTCTATGGGCAATATTCAGTGTGAACCTGGCAGTAACATTTTGGCATAACCAGTTATATATTGGTTGATGATTCAAAAATATACCCACTCTTTTATTTATATTGAGCATGCTTTTATTTCAAACTTATGGGCAACTAACCGATATTATATATATAGAGTGTATTTGTGTAGTATAAGCATGTATGCTTGTTACCAATTTAGATGCAAGTGAATGACACTAAAATCATATAGAATAAGAAAATTAGCTGATATTGGTTGAGAAATATGCTTCTATTTGCAGACATATTGCGATTAAAGGAAAGAAACACTGAATTTGACATTTTGTTGTACATAAAGAATCAGAAATTTTCACATTAAAAGAATAAGAATATATATATATATGTATATATATATTCAAAATGAAGGCAGAAAACCAAAAAATGCATGGGAAAAAGATTCAAAATCACCCAGTGAGAAAATGCATGTAATCCTATAAATTCTAATAGGTGAGTTCTTTTGAAATGTTAAAAGCTATCTATTCATTTTTATCAATAGAATCAGTAGGAAGCAAAAAAACAAATGAATCAGTTGAGTTATTTTCAAGTTATCACAAAGTTACAATTAGAAAACTACTTTTCTGTATAGATGATTTAGAATTCATATCCATTAATTAAGTTACAGATATTTACAAAAAGAGATGTCTTGAAGCATTTGCTTTAAGAAATATATATGGATGAACAATATATGCCAATCAGAAAAGAAACTGAAATTAGCCATAATACTGAACTGAAGTACCAAAAGCTCTAAAGAACCAAATCAGGCAAAATTCATTCATATAATGAATCAATGCCCATTACTCAACGCTATTTTTTCTTCTTCCTTTCTGCTTGCTGTGACTAAAAATTACCCTTATTGAATATCTCTAGCTCTGGGTCACTGATAACTCAATGAAATCCTATTAAAGAATCTACATCAGACAATGCAGTCTTTCTTATATTATATAAATAAAATCATACAGTTAACATTGTTTCTATTTTCTTAACTATGAGAAATGTCATTTTTGATAATGAAGTCTGAAGCTGAGAACAGACATTCAAAAAGATTTTAAACTTTAGGAAATATTTTTTTTTTTCAAAACGGTACATTTTGAATGAAAATATAACTTTTGGTGCTTTTTTGTTTTTTTATCTATTTGGTGAAAATAGAAACTGAACAAGAATGTAGAGCATACATTTTATTTTCATAATTGCAGCATAAGAGATGTATTTATATCTGAATTTAATTTGTCACAAATTTCTTATATTTAATTTGTCACAGATTTCCTATGGGCTGTAACTGCTGAGGACATACGTAAGCTCGCAAGGAATGAAGCCAGTATGCTCCGTTGGATGTGTAATGTCAATGTGAATACCCGTCAGAGTGTAAGTATCTTGAGAGAAAAGCTGAACATTAGAAGCATCAGTTGTGGCGTGCAAGAGAGATGATTGCGCTGGTATGGACATGTGGT
>NC_068998.1:24380954-24393344 GCF_001194135.2 Octopus bimaculoides
GCACATGAGATGCACCATTTTGAGCGTGGCCGTTGCCAGTACCGCCTGACTGGCTCCTGTAGGATTTTCGAGCGAGATCGTTGCCAGTGCCCCTGGACTGGCTTGTGCGGGTGGCACATAAAAGACACCATTTCGAGCGTGGCCGTTTTCGTGCGGGTGACACGTAAAAGCACCCACTACACTCTCTGAGTGGTTGGCGTTAGGAAGGGCATCCAGCTGTAGAAACTCTGCCAAATCAGACTGGAGCCTGGTGTTGCCATCCGGTTTCACCAGTCCTCAGTCAAATCGTCCAACCCATGCTAGCATGGAAAGCGGACGTTAAACGATGATGATGATATTCTTTCCTAATACAGGGCCTTATAATGGATAAGATAAAGTCTTGTACCAGTTATTCAATGAGTAGTCAATGTCCTCTCATCCAAACTAAAACTTTGTGTTACTTGTCTATGAGTTCTTTTTAACCTTGGTACAGCATAGTAAATATTGATGCAATATTCCAGGTTTTGAAAGTAAGACTTTGGGAAGAATGCTGGAGATTAGTTGTCAATAAATATTCCTATTAAGCTTATAAGGGAAGTGGTTAGGGGATCAAGTAAATATTTTTGATAAATTTTCAAGATGGAAACGGATAAGCCATGCACTCAGAAAAGAAGGAAATTTTATTAAGCAAATTTCTTAACTCACAACCTGTAGCAAAGAGAAGACATAGTAGTTTAAGAGACACATGGTTATGAACACTAAGAGAAATTGTCTAAGGACATTGGATGAAATTAGCAGAAATGGCTTAATAAAAGTAGTATGGGGCATGTAATTTCATGATTTGTTATTCATCCATAAGGTGCTGGAGGATGTGATTATGTCAATACCGAATATGTAATCATACTCACAGATAGTAGCTCTCACTCTATTGTAATTATACACTGTTACACAGAGATATTTATGCCATATTATAACTTAAACACACTCACATATATGCACTCACACAGCACAGTAACCATAGACATTCACACACACAAACTGTTACATAATGTTATTTATAACAATGCTCCCCCACTACTCCTGCTCATGATCAGAGATGCACATATTGTCACCCACAAGAGGCATGCTCAAGCAACTGACAAGCAAATTTGTGCCACTGAGCAGAATATTTTTACTATAATGATATTTCTGCTTCAGCAACTTAGTCCTGAGTCTGTCTGAAATGTAATGGAAAATAGGCGAGTTTCAAAACATTGATGTCCACATCACATAAGCAAAATTTGAGGGGAATAATAGTCATTTCCTTTGATTTCTAGACAGAAGCAATTAGGAAATAACATTTACTGGTCAAACACAAAAATATATAAATAAAAATTTTTGTTAATCAGTACAGTTCATAAATTTCAATAAGTTTGTATACTGTGTAGTCATTTCAGGACTAGCCTTTTGCTTGAGAGTTTTGTCAATGCAAATGATGAACAGTTTCTTCAGATGCTGTTTTAATGTATCTAATCCTAGCCAATGGTCCTCAAAATAATTTACACATGGTCATATTTCTACAAACCAGAAACATGGACAGACAAAATGCTCTCACACAGAGCTGTAAATATATAGATTTTACATAGGATCTGTCACATAATTGTATGATTATACTCAGTCATGTAAAAGGCACATTTACACCTTTATTAGAGCTTTCGATAGAATCTCCTTTACCTGCTCCACCTCTTTGTGCTTTGAACTCAAATCCATCTTAAATTAATTTTATCTTGCATTATGAATAAGTTCCCATCAAAAGTGATGGATTAATGGATTTGTTAGAGGACTGGGCAGCATAACGTACAGTATATATTCCAGATGCTTGTCTTCTGAGTTTAAAATACCTCTTATCACTGACCACCTCATGGCAAGAAGTTGATCCTTTAGGATCTAACTAATGATGATGGGTTTGTGATGTCAGACAATGCAACACATTGGATGCAGCAGTATCTTGATCACTTCCATAAATACAAAAGGACCTGACAAAAAGCAGAATAAATAGTAGGTTGGACAAAGAAAGTCACATGGGGGCACCAACTTAATGTCATAACATATAAGTTATTACAGAGCGAGACACACACATGATATCATAGTGTAAACATAGTCACATAAAACACTCATAATTTATACATTATCACATAGAAAGCATATATCAAAATGTACACATCGCTACATTAGAGACACTCACATATCATAATATTCACATTGGCACTTAGGAAACATACACATAATATTATAATGTACATATTATCACATGAAGTGACTGACATAATATCATAATATACATATTGTCACCATACAGACATATAATATACACTTCGTCACATAGAGGGATTCACATATCATTACACATTATCAGATAAATGCACTTGCTAAATGTGATAATTATACACATTATAAAATAAAGGTATTATATGATATAATCCGCCTACGTGTAAATATATTGTGCTTATATGTACTCAGCTTACATTCAAAAAATTTCAAGACAAATATGTAATCTTATACACAAATACTGTTGGCACACATTATAAACAAACTAATCAATAAACATGTACTCTTGTAGACAATTTAATCTGTGTTGTAATAGTTTTTATTTTATCATTTAGAAAGTTGAATAGTATTTTACACCAATATCTACAGACTAGACATTCACTCTATTTTTAAAATTAACATTTTAAAATCTAAAACACGTAGATCAAGAACAATCACTGATGTTTTCCAACAAGTTTGGAAATTTATTTGCTGTATCTAGAGTTTCATGCAGATTTGTTGAAGGGGAATTAAGAAAAAAAATTCCTCAATGCCACATTAATTTCATTCAGCCAAAATTTGTTTACTAAAGTGACACTGAAGACATGCAACTAAGGTATCTTATTGCTTTATTAATGGAAATCATAGCAGGATGTAAGACAGGCAATGTGTTCTTCTTGGATAATCCTAAATAAATCTGTTGTATAAAGTGAGAATCTAGATTGATTTATTCATTTGAAATTCATTAGCATTGAATTGTTCTGCAGGTATGTGCAGAGACTAAAACAATAACAAACCAACAAGGTAGCCTCTACATAGTCTAGTCAATTGACTGCATGAAACTGGAACTAACTAACTATCCCTCAAATTGCATTCATTGTCTTCAGAGAGAAATGTTTATATTAGGCAATGTAGTTCTCCATGATATACACAAAGACAGTCCTAAATGGAATGCTTTCGATTATAGATTTTCTCATTCAGTGCTCACCTAGAGCTCAACAACCACAAATGAGTGATAGAGAAATTTCTAGCCTGCAAGTGCAGTGGTATGGTATTCACAAGACAGACATGACCACACAAGCATAAAAACTTCCAACCCCTAGTTTTTAATGAGTTCTCATATTGTAATTTCTCTTAAACATGAGACTCTTGCCTTTTAGCATTTGAATCTGAAAATTTTTAATCAAACCCCTACACAAATCTTGAGATGCACACTGGTGCATCTCAAGATTCAGCATATTCTTCCTTCTATGTATGCAGTATTTTTTATTCACTTCATCCAACAACACACTTCTAAACAGTAACCTTGAAAATATCCTCAAGTGGAAACCTAACAGTACATTTCTCATCATTAACATCAAAACACAGTCAATGCATTTATCAAGAAAACAATCTGGTCATAACTATATCTTTTATACTCAGGAATACCATAGTTAAATCCCTACACACCCTGGGGCCTGTCATTCTAGATGGTCATCTAAGGCAAAGAGAGTTTCTATGTAGATGCTTCACATGCTAAACTTATAGCCCAAATTCCCTCAAATCACACACTACTGTCTTAAGAAAATATAGTCATGAATATTTTAAACGACACCACGAATGCTAGTCACTTCTGATGACCTCATATCCACAACATAGCAACATGGCAACAACTGCATTCCAATGACTGGATTTAGAAACAGAAAATACTTCAGCTATGAACACTTGATAATACTAGAGAAATGTCAAGTGAGATTTAAAATGGAGTACATATCTGAAATGGTGCTGCTGTTACACAGATAAATATTCTTGGCTGCATACGCCCTGCCAAAAAAAAAAAAAAAAAAAGATAAATAAATACATACTATACTAATTGTCATAGAGTTGTTCTGTTACACACTGATCCACTGGTAACTGACTCTTCACAATAAGTGAAGTGCTGCCTAGGAGGTCTAGGAGTGCTGATTGGTGAAAATGGTCTTTGTACTTTCATAGAGAAACAAGGCAGATGTTCTAACCAGAGTAAAAAATGCCTGGTTAGGAGAACCGGAAGAACCAAAGTGAGGGGTAGCTGTAGCATGTCACATAAATGACTCTAAGTTAAGGAGACTGCATGCCATGCATCATATAGGCATGGATAGAACCCTGTATCTCACCAGGAGGATTGATGCTGACGTTACCAGATGAAGCGTCCAAAAGCTGGTCGGGAACTGCAACAGGTGTCAATCCATCAACCCTGCTCTGGACGTGCATGAGCAGGGAAACATTTCAGTAGAGCACAACTGGAGACGACTAGCAGTGAATATAGCACACTACTGGCAAGGGATGTATCTCTCGATGGTCGACTGTAGGCCAGGCCAGATGGCCATTTGGAAGGAATTGAGGGCAGGCACTGCGGACGAGATGGCACATATTCTAAATGAGGTATTCTTATAGTGGGGCCCAGTGGACAAATTGCTGATGGACAACAGCACAAAATTTGGTTTGGAGGCACTGAAGAAGATTCTTGACAGGTGGAAAGTGCACCACTTTTACAGGGCAGCATAAAGGCTGAGTGGAAATGGGATCATGAAGAGATATCATCGAACAAATAAGGCCATGGTGGAGAGGGGGACATATCTCGCTGCTGGAAGCAGTTTTCTGGTACAACATGTCGCTCCAGTCAGGACAGGCTGACGAGTCTGTGCTACATAGGGCGATATTCAGATATGAATGGCAGCATCTGAGTAAACTATTGAGATGCCCTGTAGGATATAGAGGGCCCATCTTCGTGGAGGTGGGAGATGAAGTTTGGGTCAAACCACGAAAGGTACATTGCACAACTCAGTGGAATAGTGACAGCTGTCAATTCCAAAAACAACGTTTCTGTGGATGGAATGCAACGTCATGTCTTAGATGTTCATAGGATTGTTGCTTTTTCGGATTATGATTGTGGAGAGGAGGAAGAGAGTGAGGTTCCCAGCTTAAGAAGATCATAACGCGCAAGGTGCCCACCCAGGTGGGTGGTAGATTTTGACATGGCATGAAGTGAGGAAGTGATCTTTGAGATCAGTGGGGCATGTGGAGATGAGCTGGAAGAAGTGGGTCATGATGCCAATGGTCAAGGGACTGACCGGAAGAGGAAGCACAAGAGGGGAAGTGGGATGAGAGAGGTGAGGGTCAGCTTCTTCTTGCCCACCAAAAGTATCATGAATGGATGTCAGGGAATTCGCTCCCTGGTTGGTTAGATAGCAGCTGCTTATACTGGGTGACAGGGGTAGGGCAGGATCGCCGGAGAGATTACTACTAGACAGGCGAAGATGAAAGAGAGAGGTAGGTGAACTTCTTTTCATTTCCCATGCATGACAGATTGTTAATAAAATTAACTAAACAGTTAACGATATGTCATTAGTATTGTTCTTGTGTATGATATCCATCAATAATTTATCATTATTTTAAGAAGATAAATATTAGATTGTTGTGCGAATGCTATGCTAAGTAGTATCATGGTATTTCTCACACCTCTAACATATGAGAACTGCTGTATATTTATGAGACATACAAGAAATAATAGTCAAATTTTACTCAAATCTCAATCTGCTGTCTTAAAAAAAAGTAAGTATACTTTAGTCTACAATATACTATGTATAAAAAAAATAAGATGGAATGGTCACAGTTAGACTTCTTCTAGTCATAATTTGTATGAATTCTTTCATATATACATATTTGAGTATGCATGTCTGTATCTTGGTCAAGTTGCGTCCCTTTACATTTAATTTTATGCATAAAATTTTGCCTCTAATTAATTAATTCTAGCTTGACAGAGTTTTGCATACATCAACAAATATATTATTTGTTGTTTGAATATAAAAATGACAGTTCTTTGTACACAATGAATGAAAGATTTGCTATCTGTAGCTGATAAAATGTAATAATGCAGAAACATGTCTCCTATAATCTGATTACATCATTTATAGCCTGGTGGTATTTTCTTTTTTTCAGACACATTCTCTATAAGTTCTCTCCTGAGACACTTTCCACAACAAAGGTTGGTATTTCTGTGGTTGAGTTTATATGTTAAATATAATTGTACTCACCTATATTTTAGTGATCACCACTCAATTCACCTCTAATTAGATAGAGTTACGATCATGTGATGTTTAAATTTGTAAAATGATGTTGAAAATATTTTCTATAAGCACCTCATTTTGGTAATATATAAACATTATATATATGATTACTAAGAAAACTGACATTTGATAATGATGGTGATGATGACAATGATGGTGATTAAATGTATCTTGGCCCAGAAATTATAGCAATATCTGGAGCAAGATAGCAATTTGTAACACATATTACTATAAATATAGTATCTTAGTCACACAGCCAATCAAAGGCTTTTATCTATTTTAACATCACGTCTTTATACACAATTTTAATGCAGCATATAAAAGCAATTGAAAAACTATTAAATCTATTTATTGACAGCCCCTCAGTAAAATATATTTTAATAGATCAATGAGTAAAACAGAGAGAATTTCAATGCTCAAATAAGGTTTAATTGTCAATGCAAAATATTCCTCTATGGATGTAAAGGCTCTAAAGAATTTACTTTGAAGTTTTCCATTTCTTCTTACCTGGCATACTGACAACTATGCTAAACTATTTTATGAATGTAATTTTCAATTTTATATCTATTTTCCTTTTTTTAAAGTTATTAGATATTATTTATATTTTTATTTATTATCTTTTTCTTAAATTTATATTTTTCAGAAAAGGCACTGAGGATTTTTCTCATCATGCCTTTATTCTCAAAGCAATTCAAATGAAATTTCTTTAGTTTATATTTTAAGAATAGTTTCTAAAAGAGAAATTTATAGCTTCATGCTGAACAGTGCAATAGAAATGTATTGATGTCATCACTAACATAATTAAGTAACATCTTGACTAGGATTAAAGAAATCTGATGAATCACAGATTTGCAATTTTATAGAAATGGCCTGTTTAACATAATTCTAGATTAAAAATACTCTATATCTATATCTCTTATTGATCCAGGAAATTAAAATGATAATATTTTGCAAGCAAGTTGCTATTCATATCTTCATTTCAATTACATTGAATTTGTCAAGGTTGTTGTATTTTCCAAGTATTAATCAATATGCATTAAGTGCCAAGCTAAGTGTGTATATTTATCACAAATAATATAAATAGTTCAGAGCAACAGAAAGCTCCAATAGGAAGGGAAAATATTCATAGCATTCTTAAGTATTAATAAAATGGAATATTTAATTAAGATTAATAATTTCCCAGGGATAATTATAAAACTCAATTTATATATAGCTGCTGGTATAGCCAAGTGGCTGGGAAGGTATCTTCACAATCATATGATTCTGGATTTACTTCTAGTAAGTCAAACCTTCTACTGCAGCCTTTGACTGATCAATGCTTCAGTGTTTTTGTATAAAATTAGAAGATAAAAACTGTGTGGAAGCCCTTTTTATATATATATTTGTGTATGTTTGCATGTTTGTGTTATAATTATCAGTGTTAAAAACGTGTGCCAGGATGCATCCTTTTATACCCAATTTTGTACTTGAAGTTTTCTCAATGGAAAATACATGAAGGCATTTTACATACAAATGTGATTGCATATGTGACTGTTTACTAATGCAAAAGCATGTATTGAGTTCTGTTCCTTTACATCTAAAAGGTACAAGATGGAAATAAATACTGAGGTCAATATGAACAACTAAACCACTAGAAGGGAGTGTATATATATCTATCTGTATGCCTATCTGTCTGTGTTGTAAACATTATTGATTGCACATACTCAATGTATGTGTTTTGTTTGCTGGTTCACTATAGTAAAGCACCTGAAGGATTTCACTCACTGCCAACATTGAAATGAGTGTTTTAACTGGGTGTTTCCAGATTTTAACACCGGAGTAAAATGTTATGAAAATAAGTTACACAGATTGTTATGGTATAACAACAGTTTATTCCAATAAGTAAGGTTTTTTGACACCACTTACTAAGGTAAACTGGAGCATAAATCTAGGAAAGCATTAAGTATAGCTTTGAAAAATTAAAGTAGTTGTAAAACATGGAATTATCCATTAAACTCCGAATAGAGCATACTCCTTTGAAACGATTGGCTGGGTCAATAAACATAGTTATTGAGACAGCTAATCTAAACATAAACTGTAATGCTAAATATATTCTAAGCGTAAATTATTACAACTTTATGTTACTGAGGTGAAGAATTTACATTATGTATATTATACAGAAATAAATTTATTTCTCAAACGCATGATAATGCTATAAATAGCATGATCAGCATAAATTATCCATATAATGCAGAAAAATACGTTGCCGGTCACCCATGGGGCTCGAACTCACATCTCTGTGATTACATGTCAAGTGTTTTACCATTAAACCAAACTGCCCAGCAACGAATTCTTCTGCAATTTTAGAACTTATAAATTTAGCTTCATAAGACGCTAACGTTAAATGGCCGGCAACGTATTTTTCTGCCTTATATGGATAATTTATCCTGATCCCGCTATTTATAGCATTATCACGCATTTTAGAAATAAATTTATTTCTGTATCTTACAATACGTCTCAACGCTTCTAAAAAAGAACAAACTTTGTTTGTAAAGTTGAATTATGTATATTGTTTATATTAGTCAGATTGGTGTCCTTACCTTGGTTGTTGCTCTCCCTACACTTCGGCTGTTGTATGCTCCAGTCTTCTGCAGGTATCTTGTGATGAACTCGGTTGTTGTATCAGGATTTCAAATCTAAACTTTTATTTTATCTATGGGGGTACATTCTCTGCATTTTGTGACATTTTTGCTTCAGTTAATCTTTTGTGAATTATCTTAGTTTTTTGTCTAGGATTGAACTTAGAACCTCTATGTGACTGCACTGCCTCACTGAATGACTATCTTCTATGATATGCCCATTGGTTAATGCAATCACCTAGATGTTCTGAGTTCAATGCCAAGTAAGGCACTTAGATAATTCACAAAAAAAATCAACTGAAGCAAGAACGTCACAAAATTCAGAGAGCAGAATGAGAACAGTGTATTCTTGTGGATCAGATAAAAGGTTAGGTTTGAAATTCCAATACAACAACCGAGTTCAATAGAAGACATCTGAAGAAGGCTGGAGTGTAGAACAGCTGAAGTGTAGTGAAAGCAACAGTAAAAACTAATATAAACAGTATACATGAAGTGCAAACTGTGAAATTAGAAATATATTATCTACAGATGCAGTGAAGGTGAATACAAGAAACACTGCCACAATTTACATATAGGAAAAAAATCGTAGTATAGTGGAAAGAATGGTAATGGGAAAACAATCATAGTATTGTGGAAAGAATGGTAGTGTACTGGCAGGATTATATAAAAGCAAAATACTGTCAATAGTCTACCAACAGGCAAATGAGAAATGTAATAGCTTGATCAAGAATATTGAAGTAAAAATTCAATAATGTTACTCATATAAGGTCAACAGAGGAAGCTATAATATATCCAGTGGTCTCTACAATTGGTCAGTAACAATTTGAATTAAGGTCATAATTTTAAACCGTTGCAATCAATAAAAATAAACAAATTGTAACTATTCATAAATAAATTGTAGTATTCCCTAGACCATCACTCTTTTGCCTACGGATCTCGTAGCCCCAAGATGGTAGATATTATACTTTTAATATAATGGGCTTCTAGACTTCTTTTGTAAGCCATTTTGTCTTTCCTATTTCTTCTCCCCTTTGTTTATATTGAGTGCTCTTGTTTTTTTACTCTGATGAATCTCTGAGCCTTAATCCGAATGTCCTAGGAAGATGAAGAATTTCATTTTCACAATTATTTATTTGTTATGTCACCTATTTGTTGTACCATGTTTTGTATTAAAAAATAAGCTATACACGTGGTCCAATCGATGTGTTTATTAATCTGAGGTTTTCTCCATTTTCTGATTATTTGCATTTATTTCCTGATAAACTCTTGTTTATCCTGGTCTTTCCTGCACTCTACATGCATAGTATACCTGCACACCAATGCCCGGAGATAACATAGGTAATGGATACCGATAGTACATACGGATATTTTATCCCTTAGTCAGTTATTATAACCACTAACTCTGTTTATACTTGACATACATATATATATATATATATATATATCAGCATATGTGAATTGCTTTGTGTTAAGAGCTTACACACACGTATGATAAAATTTAGATGCATAAAACAAATATTTTGATAGAAACATAAAAATAAAAATGTCAATGTTCAGAATCATTGAACAAAGAACTTCCAAGAACTGTCAGAAATAAATAAACAAAATACAAGCTTTTACACACACAACACACACACAGACAACACATATAAAGATGCAATCTACTTGTATGCATAGAAACTACACAACACAAAAGTACACAACAAAACCACACACCATCAATCCAAATGTTATAAACTATAAACATTGAAGAGAAATGCAAAGCAATCGGTTTGTGAAAAAATTGGAGCAGATGAAAACACACCATTGATAATAACATTGATTGTAACAAAAGAACCTTGACGAATCAACTGATTAATTTATTGATCAAGCGAGTGATTAGTTAATTAGTTAACTACGATCTTGATAATAAAAGTAAAAATTGAAATACAACCAGTACATACAAATATCAGAGAAACCCCTCTTCTTCAATGTACATGTAAATCTGTTTCAATGCAAAGTTTAACATGAAGAACGTTTCAAAATATGCTATCTATCTGTCTGTTTGTCTGTTTATCTATTTATTTATATGCTTGAGGGCATGTGGACTGGTGATTAAGATGTACTGATGATCGTTAGATTGTGGATTTGATTTACGCTCCAGGTGGTACATTTGTTCTTGAGAAAATCACTTCATCTCAAGTTGGTTTGCAATTGGTCTGACATCTAATGTGTGGCACACCATACACTGTACAGGCAGTCTAGATTTGATGGAGGGAGTCATCTTATGTGCAGTATAAAGATTAAATCAATATAAACTCATCCATGCAGGTTATTCAACAACAATTGCAGAATTGTCTTTCTTGGATCAAGAGACTACCATGATACATATATATATATATATCATCATCATCATTTAACATCTGTTTTCCATGTTGGCATGGTTTATATATACATATATATATATATGTATATATATATATATATATATATATATATATATATATATATATATATATATATATGCATGTATCTGCATGTGTATACATACATTCATACATATATATATATACTAGACACGGCATAGATAATGACCATTATTTATGCCTTGTCATGTATATCAATGTGCAAAAACCAGTATAACTGGGAACACAACTATGTATTTACAATTTAGAATAGTGATAAGGTGGTGAGCTAGCAGAAACATTAGCATGGCAGGCAAAATGCTTAGTGGTGTTTCGTCTGTCTTCGTGTTCTGAGTTCAAATCTGCCGAGGTCAACTTTGCCTTTCATCCTTTTAGGCTCAATAAATTAAGCACCAGTTGCAAACTGGTACAATCTAATCGACTGCCCCCCCCCCCCCCAAAAAAAAATTTCGGGCCTTGTGCCTAGAGTAGTAAAGAATATAGAATAGGGAATAACTATAACCTCAGATCTAGCCACAAGTATACTTGGAGTTCTTTACTAATCTAAACGATATTGTAAGCACAGTGTACTAACAGAAAGCATATAAAGTATTTTACCCAGATTGATAATCCCTCGCAAATAACTAATATATATGTATATATATATATATATATGTATGTATGTATATACCAAACTAAGGAAAGAAATTCCTTTAAATGGATTTGTACAACATCAAATCCAATGGTATGTCAGTTGAATGCCACAGAAACAGGGGCATATAAATAAATTGTTAGATTGTCAAATGAACTTCTCTATTTAATGTATTGTTTATATATATATATATATTTATTCATTTAAACAATAAATTAGAGAGATTCAAATGACAATCTAACGATTTATTTATATATGTATATGTATATATACGTATATATGTGTGTATAGATATATATGTATCTCTCTCTCTCTCTCTCTCTCTCTCTCTCTCTCTCTATATATATATATATATATATATATATATATATATATATATATAT
>NC_068998.1:24393390-24397640 GCF_001194135.2 Octopus bimaculoides
TGTGTGTGTGTGTGTGTGTGTGTGTGTGTGTGTGTGTGTGTGTGTGTATTGATGGACACATAGTGGTACATAAAACCAAATCAGAAAACTTTTTTTATTTATGTACCCGAAGAGTCCCAGAAAGGGTCGAAACATGTCTCATACCCAATAAAATATTTTCTCCTTCCATCTATTTTATTAATGCTGTTACCCCAACCGCCACTGCGAAGTTCCTGCAATAAATCTTTTGGAGTTACAGGTCAATCATGGAGACTGGCTGGACAAAGGTAGTTAGATAGGAGAGGAGGGAAGAAGGGGAGACAATAAAGTATTGGTGATACGAAAACGAAGGTGCGCATGCGTGTGTGTATGTGAGAGTGTGGATCGGGGCTAGTGACTTTGATGTTAGGATGTGTGCGTGTGTAAGTGTGTGCGTCTGTAATGTATGGATGTGTGGATGATGGTGTGGGTGTTGGGAAGTGGTCAGTGCTAGTGTGTGCGGGGTGGTGTGACGTGGCAATATGTGGTGTGGGATTCTAGGGGTGTGGGAATATGAAAGTGGCCTGTGGGTTTGGGGGTGATGTTGTGGGGGTAAGAGTGGAGTATATGCGACTGGGATGTGTGAGGGTGGGGTGGATGAAGGCGGTATCAATGAAGGGAGAAGGAGGATAGTAGTGAAAAGAGGAAGTAGGTGTCAGATGAAGAGAGGATAGGATGGGAGTCAGATGAGGGGAGGGGATTTGAGCCCATGTGGTGCAAAGGAGCAATGTGAGAAGATTAATTCCTGTTTATGGCAAAGGCGGGAGTCCGGATGGCGCCTGTGAAAAGACATTCCTAACATAAACAAGTGTTGTAATGAATGACCGGTAGAGAGGAAATGGTGCTACACCAGGATGTCATTGCTGAGTCTAATGTCTTGAAGGTGTTCCGCGAACCGGTCAGCCTAGTGGCATCCCATTTGACCGATGTACAGAGAAAGACAGAAAGACCAGGAGATGCAGTAAATGACGTTGTTAGACGTGCAGGTAAAGGAGTCAGTCATATGGTAGGGATGATGATTGGTGCCAGTGAGGATGGTGGTGTTGAAGAGGTAGAAGCAAATGTGGAAGCGTGGGCACGACCAGAGAAACGAGCCAGGTTGGGAGGTGGGGTTAGGAAATAAGCTGTGAACCAGGAGGTCATGTAGGTTGTGGGCTTATTTGAAGGAGGGAAGAGGTAGATTGGAGAAGATGTGCGAAGTGGTGGAGTCGGACTGGAGTCGCTGGAAGGCTCGGAGAATGGTGCGTTGAGGGACATGATGGATTGGTGGTAGGTGAGGGGAAACGGAAGATAGCTAACGAAAGGATGAGTGTAGGGAGAGAGAGAAAAGTGGCACAGTCCACAGAAGTGTTCTGTTAAGGGCGGTGTGGATAGTGGTGAGGGGATATCCACGAAGGGTGAAGTGGTGAGCCATGAGTTGAGACTGAGTCTCAAAGTCATGGTTGTCACTGAAGAGCCTGCGCAGACGGAGGAATTGGGAGTAGGGGATGGTGAGCTTGGTGTGGGTAGGGTGAGAGGAGGAGAAGTTGAGGTATGAGTGTGAGTCGGTGTGTTTGTAGTTGATTGAGATAGTCAGAGTGGAGTTGTGTTTGTTGACCAAAATGTCGAGAAAGGCGATGAAAATGTTGGAAATGGTACAGGAGAATTCGAAGGCAGGATGGAATGATTGTACAAAAGAGAGGAAAGAGTCTAGTTGTTCGCAGGAGAGCAAGAGTACACCGATACATTCATTAATATAACAATCATATAGTTCGAGAGTGCGACCAGTGAATCTTGAAAATATTTGGTCTCCAACGTAGCCAACGAACATATTCACATAATTGGAGCCCATTCTCTTTCCCATGGCCACTCCCGAGTCAGTTTGTAACACTACCCTGCGACCGAGAGGCAGATGAGAGAGAGAACTCGTTCGGCCAGATGAGGTGTGGATGTGTCAGGTTGAGGGTTGGGTCGAAGGTCTAGGAAGTGTTTGATGGGAAGAAGTCCTTTGTGGTGTAGAATCACCGTATATAGACTTTTGATATCAAGAGTGAAGAGAAGTTTAGACGGTCCAGGAGGGAAGGAGAAAGAGTTGAAAAGACTCTACCCTTGTCAGCCGGTTTTACGATAATGTCTTTGCGGCGTTGGAGACATCGAAGGGCCGAGAGTTCGGCTGGGGAGATGTTCAGATGTCGGGGACGCCTGTGAAAGTTAAACCGGTCCACAACACGTTGAGAGATGCCCGCAAAATGATCGACAGCTTGTAACTGGTTAGGTGCTGGCGTTCAGTGGAATGGTTGGTAGACCAGGTCGGTGAAGCAGTCCTCTTCATTAGATGCAGGTGGAGTGTTGTGGAATAATGCATATAGCATGACACGGTGCACAAAGTTATGAATATCAGCACGGGTCTGAAATTTGTTACTGGATGGAGTGATTGGGATGAAGCGATGACCCTACTGAGAAGAGAGCACTCTGCCTCAGAGAGGGGAAGATCAGACTGAAGTGGGGAGGGGTGGATGGGTTAGATGTGGTAGGGGTGGTAGGGGTAGTGGAAGGTTGAGAGGAGGGAGAGGAAAGGTAAGTGTGTAGGGGTTGGCATGACGTAGGGTTTGGGGTGAGGATGAAGGGGAAGTGTATCGGGGAGGGAGGGGTGAGGCTAGTTGCATCGGGTGTAACAGAATGGAGGAGTTAGTGGAGTTTGCGTTGCTTAGTGCAAGCGAGATATTCATGGAAGAGATGATTTAAATGTATTATGTAGCGTAGTGTGTGCATAGGAAGGTGAAAGAGAGGAGTAAAAGTTGAAATAAGCGAAAGGGAGAAAGCAGTCAATGTTGTGTATTTTGGAGAGATTGGAACGAATGATGGCACGCATAAGGCAGTAGGAGGTAGTACGGAGTATGTGTAGGATGGCTGAAGCAGAGTAGAAAGTGGGGTGAAAGTGGAGGCGAAAACCTTTGGGGTGGTGGTGAAGGCAGCGACTGAGAAATGAAATGTGGCTAAAGAACCGTATTTTATGGAAATTAGTAGGGAAAGATTAATAAAAGGTTGAAAGCTGCGGAAAGGAAGTGGAAAGGTGTTTCTTTAGGCAGTGGTAAAGGTGGAGGAGGAAAGATTTGTAATTGGGCATGACTGAAAAAGAGAAAAAAAGCGAGAGAGAAAGGTAAAGTAATGACGTATGATGTATAAAAGTTCAAAAGATTGAAAAGGTGTGAGGAGAAAAAAAATTCAAAAGGCAGGAGGAGAAGAAAAATGAAAAGAAGAGAAAGAAGAAGAAAACAAGAAACGGAAAGAAAAAAAGAAGAGAAGAAGAGATGACAAAAGGAAAAGAAAGGGAGGGAGAAAGAGAGAGAGAGAGAGGCAAAGTAACAACATGCGGATTAAGAAAAAACAGAGTAAACAAGAAACAGAATAAGAAAATAAAAGTTCAAAAGGTTCAAACGTCGTGGTGTATTGGAGCGATTTTTCATCAACAGAAGATTCCTGTGAATGTATATCCGGTAGTAATCCGGGTGGAATCCTGGTGTGTAGATGAGGAGAGGTGCAGACATTTCAGGTAGAAGTAACCCCGAAGTGTATGAGGGTAAAGCAAGACAAAACTGGTGCGACCTCGTGGGCGTACAATATATAGTTGAAATTTACAGAGAAACAAAAGACAAAGGGAGGTGTATAAACAACAAGCAGGCGTATTAGTTTGACATTCGGTGAGGTGAGAAAGTGTTTTACGTTTTGAGCCTACACCCTTCAGAAAGGAACACGAAATAATAACAAAAAATTGGAACTAGCAGTCAATCATGGCGACAGGCAAAACATAGGTAGTTAGACAGGAGAGCTAGGAAGAAGAGGAGATAACAAAGTCGTGGTGATCCCAAAACGATATGTGAGAGTGTGTATGTGTGCGTGTGGATAGGGGATGGGGACTTTGATGTGTGAATGTGTGCATGTGTAAGTGTGTGCGTCTGTAATGTGTGAGTGTGTGGATGATGGTGTGGGTGCTGGGAAGTGGTCAGTGCTAGTGTGTGCGGGGTGGTCTGTGGTGTGGGGATATGAGGGTGGGGTGTGTGTTTGGAGTGATGATGTGGGGGGATGTATGAGGTTGGGGATGTATATATGTACGTATATATATGTATGTATATATGTGTGTATATATATGTATATATATATGTATATATGTATTTACATATATATATATATGTACATACATATGTATATATGCATGTATATATGTATATATATATATATATATATATATATAT
>NC_068998.1:24398694-24400121 GCF_001194135.2 Octopus bimaculoides
TATATATATATATATATATATATTTATATATATACATACATGTATATGTGTGTGTATATATATATATGTATAAGTGTATATATATATATATGTATATATGTGTATGTCTATATGTATGTATATATGTAATTAAGTTGTATTAAATAGTACTTATCGATGAATCTAAAAAAATTGCAGAAGAAATTCTAGACATGGGAACTGAACCTAATTTTGAGGAGACTTGGATTGAACCCAGTGAAGATTAAACTATTAGAAAACAGGAAAGACGGCAGAACCCTGTCGCCAACACAAAAATGACTGTGTATGACAGAAAGAAAAGGTGAGGCAGGAATTCTATACACTAGAAACACAAGTGATGTACTGCAATGATTGACAGGCTGGCAGAGAAACAGACTTTATATGTGGCAGTTGTACACGAACAGTTTGCAGTCAGAGTACAGTAAAATAATTTGTTGCAGCATCTAGAAAGTGCCATGGAAGTAATTAATTGCTCTTGTTACCTAGGTAACCAAATCAGTGTGTCAGTGGAAACTGAATGATTAGAATTTAGAACAAATATATCTATTCATCCATTTTTGCTACCCCTTATTCCTAGAGGGTTATGGGATTAGAATCCACTGGTACCACCTCTATAGGGTCCTATCAGAAACCACCATTATTATACTTTTCTGCTGATCCTCAAGTGTAATTAATTTAGACTATGGATATTATCCAGCCATTTCTACGTTAGTCTCCCTCAAGATTTCCTGCTGGTTAGCTTGGCTTGAAGAGATTGGCTTGTGATCCCTTTTCTGCAGCATTCTTGCTATGTGTTTGTAGTACTGGAGCTGTGACCTCTCAATGCTGTAAAGTAGAATAAGTATAGAGAGGAACAATTTCGGGGAACAACTTTACCTCTGTTGTCAATAAAAATATTCTGTTCTCTAACCAAAAGTAGTTTTTATGATGTTTGTCTAAGAAATGTAAAGTTGCATGTTGAGGAATGTCGTCAGTGAATTCAAAGAATGTTCAAAGTTTGGAAAGAAATCAAGCAAGTATGCTCCACTGGATATGCAAGCTTAGTGTGTGCGTACAATACACAGGTGAATTGAGAGAGAACTAGGAATAAAAGTGATCAGATGTAGTGTGTGCAAATGAAAAGACTGTGTTGATAGGTATTATTGATTGATGCTAGTTGGATGAAGGAGAACCAGAAGACCCAAGTGCTGCAAAGCTATGAGAAAAGAAAATCTAGGAAACCACTGGCAGAAATGGTGTATGTCGATCTTAAGATACTGAACTTTGTAAAAGAGATGTAAAATTCAGAGAAAACTCATCAAACCCACTTGAAGTGTGGAAAAAATGAATGTAAAATAATGACTGTCTTATGCATTTGTATGTATGTGTATGTGTATATGTGTTTCTATGTGTATGTGAATATATATATA
>NC_068998.1:24401324-24406399 GCF_001194135.2 Octopus bimaculoides
ATATATATATATATATATACATATTTATCTTTATTTTTTACTTGTTTTACTCATTTGACTGCAACCATATAGGGCATTGCATTGAAGAGTTTTAGTTGAACAAATGATCCCAAGACTTAAGTTTTCTTAAGCCTAGTACTTATTCTATCATCTCTCTTGCCGAACTGCTAGGTTACAGGGACATAAACACGAACACTGGTCGTCAACGGTGGTGGGAGACATACACACACACACATATACGACAGGCTTCTTCTCTCTGTTTGTGTCTACCGAATCCACTCACGAGGCTTTTTTAGCAACCATTCTTTCCTGTTATGAATCACTTCTGTTTCCCTGCCTACTGTCTCCCTCAATCACCTTCTTCTTGTATCTTCTCTCCCCTCTGCTGTTCTCCGCCAGTAACAATTCACTTATGAGTTATCACCCTCAATGCCCTCACTTATCTGCTGCAGCCCTTGCCCTCAAGGCTTTCCAATATTTTTATCCATCACTTACTTCAGTCACCTCTATCCTGCTCACCTCACCCAGTCCAAACCTCTGTGTCACCAACCTATTCTTACCACCACCAATATCCCTCAAAGGCATGTTCTGACATCTTTACCACCATCTCTTACAATTGGACTCTTTATATTACTCTCAAACACCCCACCCTTTCTTTTGCAACTGGTGTATCCATGTATTTACTCTACAGCAAGACAGACATCTCTGTCATTCTATACCTTTAATTTCTCAACAGGTACAAAGCCTCTATTCCATTCCCAGTTGAGAGGTTTTTGTCTTGTAACGTACTTGGTGGCTTTGTTGGGGATGATGCCACTTAAAAAGAACCAGTGTTGAAGCTACATGAAAAAGCATTGGCGCTGCTGCTATGTAAAAAGCACCCAGTACACTCTATGAAGTGTTTGGTGTTAGAATGAGCATCCATTTGTAGAAACCATGTCAAACCAGACAGTGAAGTCTGGTGCAGCTCCTCACCTTGCCAGTGCCTGTCTAACCATCCAACCCATACCAGCAAGGAAAATGGACGTCAAATATTGATGGTGATGATGAAGATGATGATGATGATGATGATGATGATATCTGCCCATATAGAAATACATATTACTGCCAAAATGTTGCCTTTAAAATAACGTTTTATCTATTGTATATATTGAAAAAATAAATACTTCCAAGACTTACATCAAATCATCCTGATGCAAATATTAATATATAATGGAGTACATAGCATTTAAAGTGGTATTATAGCACCATACTTAATATTGAAAGATATGTAGACAGCATGCATATATGTGTGGAAACAATTTGAGTTGCGAAAATCAAATCAACTTAAAAGTATATAAAGGAACTTTGTGACCCTCAAGAGAGTTTCTGGATACACAAAGCATTTTTATATATCATGTATATTAAATATATACGTAAATATACAAATAAATAACAGACAAAGAGCTCAGTCTTCAGCAATATGGTAACTCAAATGTTCTATGGATGACCATTAAATATGGTGCGGAGATCACCTTATTGCAAAGAATATTAGACTAAGCATGCAATTTCTGCATAGTGAGAGGATCTAGTTTGCTTAATGGATAGACATATAATTGAGAATTGCCTACTGAAACCTTCTTCATTAAATCTCTTGACAATTATTCATCAATAAATACATTTCTGATGCAATGTATGAGAATGATTACCATCACAAATAATGTGCTGAATCGTAAAATGTTTATGATATTTTTTATGTTATATCCAATTAAACGATTAATATCGAAATAAATCAAAACATCTTGATGGAAATCTCGATATATGTAATATACAATATGCACACCATTTAAAATGATTCTATAGCACTGTAATTAATAACCAAAGACACACGAAAGACATATAAATCTCAATAAAATGAAATACAAAAAATATATTTCAAGGACCATCACTAGATTTCCTGGAAATATATACAAGTGTTATAACCTGTATAATTAAAGATAATGATAGCCATCACATGGCTCCATCTTCAGTGAAGTCTATAGTGAGAATGGCAACTTCAGATTTTCTCTGACTATCCTTCAATTTTGGTGTGATCACTTGCTGCATAGAGCAGCTTCTTCTAAATATATAATGATGTCATTATGAGAAGATCTGCTTGCTTACTGAGTAGATATGAATTTCTGGATTGACCATTCAAAACTTCTTTTTTTTATCTCACAACGATGATTTATCAATAAATGTGGCTGTTTTTATCTCACAACGATGATTTATCAATAAATGTGGCTCACTTCCAATCCATGCAGTTCTACTATAGTCTTGGGCTGACCAAAGCCTTGTTAGCCAATTTGATAGATGGAAACTGAAAGAAGCCCATCATTTATGTGTGTGTGGGGAGGATTTTTGAGTGTTCTGTGTTTGTTCCCCCACCACTACTTGACAACTAGTGTTGCTGTGTTTATGTCCCTGTAACATAGCAGTTCAACAAAAGAGACTGATAAAATAAATAACCAGGTTTAACAAAGAAAAAAGTACTATGGTTAATTCATTCACCTAAAAATTCTTCAGGGTGGTTCTCCAGCATGGCTGAAGTCTAATGACTGAAACGAGTAAAGAACAAAGGATATAATTCACGTGACATATAATAAAAGGAAATAAATATAAAATAAAAACCAATCCCAAACCCCTTTTGGGGCGTTATGTAGATATAATAGAATAGCAAGGTGGCAATTGCTCCAGTGTAGATATTAGTTGTTGTAAAGAGTCTCATGCAAGAAATATGAAAGTTACACACACACACACACACATATTAGCACATACATACACTAACACACACTTGTGTTTGGCAGATAAGCAGCAGCAGACATAGAACTCAATATATGTGTGTATGTAAGTGTGTGTGTGTGTACACATATATGTATGTATGTATATATATATATACACACTCACACATACTACAAGAGTTTTGTGCATTGCACTTCATAAAACATTGCGATGAATTATAATTTTTTTTCCGGCATCTTTGATCAAGAGTATTATTGGAAAGTAGCAAGATAATACATTTTTAAATCTGTCAGTTAAGTAAAAAGGAAGGATAAAAAGTTAGAATAAAAAGATTGTGAAGTAAACTGTATATATACATGTATAACAATATACATACATGTACTTAATTACAAAAAAAATGAATATACACGTATGTACTTAATCTTAAAAAAAAAATGTTCAGATACACAGACAGACATACATCTGAATAAAAGTAACATATAGCATATACGTACACATACATACTCAGTTTTTATACAAACATTTATAAAGAGATATAAAAAGAAACATGCAGAAACTGTATACACATGCATTAGGTGCAGAAGAAGTGAAGAGATAGGATCTAAAACATTCATTATATATAGAGAAAAAAGGAATAAAAATTGCAGTCATGATGAGGCATGCTATCACTAGCATACATACATACATACATACATACATACATACACATGTGTTTGTGTATATATATATTCAGTCGCACACATACATGCATATGTAAATGTACGATTACAAATTTATTTACTTGCTCACTTGGAAATGTGTATATGTGAATTGATAAGCACTCACTCAAAGACGCATATCTTCAATTATATACACACATGCACTAGGTAAGAAAGAAAGGCCTGTTGCATTTTCGATACGAACACTTTGAAGATATATTTTCAATAAGTATGATCAAATAAACATTTTCTTTGCTGATTACTTTATAACATAGTGGTTAAATCCATATTGATTTTTACCCCTTTAAGATAAGTTTATATCAGATACTGCATGCTGTATGAATTCATAAGGGGCTCTTCATCAATAAAAGCATCAACAAATATTTTTTCTACTTACAGTTATCATTCTTTAAGTGACGGTCTAGACATGCCAACGAGGGTTTGGTCAGTTTCACTCAGGAAATTTTACTCTTGCAGATTGTCCTCAATCTGGACAATCAAATTCTGCCAATATTGAATTTCTTCAGAAGTTGAGGTAAAAAAACCACTGCAAAAGAATTAGCAAAAGAGTTCAATTTAAGTTGCATTTAGATCACAAAATACCTTTATGAACAAGGAAAAATATGTAAACTTGATCTGTTGGAGACTCATCATTCTAAACAGCCTTTTAACTTTGTTAAAGAGTTGCCTTCTGCTTGTTATTCAAGATTTAACTTACCATTGCACCTTTCCAGGCTAGAATTATTACAAGCAATGTACAGTGTGTTCTTTATCATTGTATCCAGGGAAAATAAGAAAGGTAAAAAGTGAGTCCATTCCCAAATGTAAAAAGTGAGTCCAATCCCAAACCAAGAATTCACCTCATGGAACAAAACGCATACTGATATCGGATCATTGTGTGATTCTGAAAAAAATTGTTTGCAAACAAGACAAAAAAGAAAAATAAAGGAATACATCCACAAAACCCCTCAATAACTGCATAACAAAAACACACAAAAGGTAAACCTTAACATGCATAAACCAATAAGGAGTGAAGTTGAAGACCTTGCATCAAAATTATAAACTGACAGCAGAAGTGAATGTTCTGCAGAAAGACAATTATATCACTGAAAGGCCACCATATTTTATGCAGATTAATAAGCGCTATAAAAGAGCACAAGCAAAACAAAAAAAGCAAAAAAACTGGCAAACATCAAATCAAAAATGTGATAAACAACAGGACTTATGCAATGTAAAAGTAGAAAATCTATCATAAACTAGTTCCAAAAACATAACAGTAAAAAAGTTATATAAATTCACAACATTATCCATCTATCAGAATATTTTTATTGAAACAGGAGTTAACCATGAAGTTCATTGCAACGAGTGCTCAAAAGCAGGCATAATTAAGCATGCAAAAAATCCCTGTCATTCCACTATCAAGCCTGGGTAAAAGAAGAAAATAAGGAACTTTCGTAGGTGTGCAATGCTATGATGGTGCATACATACATACCGATATATATTTAAACACCCACATGCATAGAGAAAGAGAGAGAGATTGATTCATTTATATGCATATATACATACATACATATATATATATATATATATATATATATATATATATATATATATATA
>NC_068998.1:24406621-24411882 GCF_001194135.2 Octopus bimaculoides
TTGTTTTGGAAATATTTTTACAATTGCTTCCTCCAGAGTCATTATCCCAATGATGATCATATTTGTTGCAAAAAATCCTGTAACAAAAATCACCGCAAAAAATCGCAGTAATCAAAACATAGGAATCCAAAATTTCAGGATTGCAGGTCTGGATTCGGCCCAGAATGTTTTTAATTTACTCACAGAGTTAGCCTTTAGATTATAGAAATTGCTATCATACAAAAAAGTTTGTTGTAAAAAGTCACATAAAAAAATCGCTGTAAACAATCACAGTAACGAAAACTTGGGAAGCCAAAATTTCAGGAATGTGGGTCCAGATTTGGCCCAGAATGTTTTTAATTTACTCATAGAGTTAGCCTGATTCCAAAATGGTATGATATGTTGGGCTACGGCCTCTAGGAGTAAAGTTGAAAAAGTGTGACACACTGGCATTCATATTTATTATATTAGATATGTTTAATCTTTGGGAAAATTTATTTCAATTAAAGTGTATTTTATATATATATGTTTGTGTAACTGTGTGTGTGTGTGCGTGCATCTGTGTGTGTGTGTATATGTGCGTGTGTGTGTGTGTATTAAAGAAAGCAAAAAATAAAACAAAAATGATAGTACTCAGTATGTTGATGACAGAATTTGTCAAAGAGACATGATTAAACAAAGTTGTACATCATCTCCCTGTTTCTCTCACACGCCCACTCTTTCTCTCTCTTTTATTATTACTCCCACTGCCACCATCAACTCTTTCTGAATTCCTTTATCTCTCTTTCTCTCACTCTTTTTCTTTCTCTCTCTCTCTCTGTCTCGGTACCATCCTCACCATTCCTATGCTTATTATTACTCTCATCCCATCATGAGGAATAGTAGGAGTGTCATTGAATATTGAAAGAGGGAGGCTAAGTGTAAGACATCGACACACAGAAATTAGTTTTTGCATTTATTATATTAGATATATATATATATGTATATATATTTATATGTGTGTCTTTGTGTCTGTGTTTGTTCCCTCACCATCACTTGACAACCAATGTTGGTGTGTTTATGTACCTGTAGAATAAGTACCCGTAGAATATGTAGACTATGTACCCATCGAATATGTACAATAGAAAAAATACTAAGCTTACAAAGAATAAATCCTGAAGTCAAATTCTTCAACTAAATCCTTAAAATAAAGGTGGTGCTCCAGCATGGCTGCAGTCAGTCAAATGACCGAAATGAATAAAAGAATATATATATATACACACACACATAAATACTTGTATATATTTATTGAAAGAATATTTATGTATGTTTGTGTGTGTATACATTTACATACATAAATATTCTTTTAATAAGTGTATTCATGTATATATGCACATATATTCATATCGATGGATTCATATATAACTACACATTGTCAAAAGACAGATACGTCTGTGTGTATAAATACATATTGGTATGTATGTATGCACATATGTACATATATTGCTTAAAGGAGATATTTCATAGACATAAACAAACAAAAGCTTATTTGAGAACAAAACAAATTTTCAATATTTTATGATTCCAGTTATTTAATGCATCAATTAACTAAAATAGAATTTAAAATCTAAATAGGTCTTCAATTGCTTTGAGGTCCCTGATTTGAATTTACATATTTGATTATTCGCATATATATGTGTGCGTGTGTGTGTGTCGAAATGTTGTTTTGGGTAGGTGAAAAGGGCAAAGATCGCTTTTGGTCATGAATGATCACTGAGTTACTCTTAGAAAGTTCCACTCCAAAGCACAGATATGGGCAAGGTCGTTTATGAAAGACTAGCTGTCATCCTGCATACCAGCCTGCCTTCTTCACACTACTGATGTTTTCCAAGAGAAAGGCAAAGGCTGATACAGATTGGCACCTGTGATGTTGTAACTCATTGCTGCAGCTCAGTAAACTGGAGCAACGTGAAATAAAGTGTCTTGCTGAAAAATACAACACACAGCCCAGTCAGGAAATCAAACTCACTACTTCATGATTGGGAGCCCAATGCTCTACCTACTAAGCCAAGTGCCTTCACACATGTATGAGTAATGCTGTATAAATACACACATATACATATGCACATCACCAACTTCATCACCTTTGAACACTTGTTTGATGCTGGCATGGGTTGGACAGTTTGACAGGATCAGGCAGGTGAAAGGACAGCATCATGAGGGCTCTCAAGGTACAGGGTGAGTAGAAAAAGGTGGGGGATAGATGAACTGCAGGTGTGGGTGGATAGAGTTTGCAAGAGTGCTTGGAAGAGTGAGGGAGGATGGGTGAAGGACTGAATATAATGATTAAAGAACAGGTGTTGAATGAATAAGTAGGGGAGGTAAGGAATAATAGGTGACAACTGTAGAGATTGGGTTGGATTGAGGGGTGGATGTAAAGAATGATGGGTAATGTTTGGAGGCAGTCAATAATAATAGAGGTGAAGTATAACAGTGTTGTATAAAGAAAATGTACACCCATCCCAATAAGACATGGTAGTCATTATAAATAGACCTGGAGCTGGTTGACAGTAAAAGGTCAGGAAGGTCAGGAGGTCGAGAATACATATAAGCTGTGTTGATAGTCGTGTTTGTGCTGATACAGTATTATACTGTGATACTGAGTGGACATTATAACTATCCAGCCTTTTGAGGGTAATAACACTGTACGACTGGGGAGTGGGGGTCGTACAGTGTCAGATAGAACCATTCTATCAATGGCTTCAGAATATAACAATATCTGTGAGAGCAACAACCATTGTCAAAAGACAGGTACGACAGTGGCAAAAAACTGCATTACAAGCAGAATAGTAACGATGATGCAGAAAACAGGGAAAGGTGACAGAGAGAGAGATGGGAATGATTACTTAGGGTGCAAGGGCTGGGGGAGAGTGAGAGACGAATGTTGATGAGAAGGTGAGATGGCTTGGTGGCTCAGACGAGTGAGGGCAATACAAACTGTGGGTGTAGAGAACAGTATTATAGAAGACGGAGGCATATAAAGTTAAATTGCTTTTGGTAGTGAGAGAATAAGTGATATCAAGGAATATCTGCAGTTACAGAGAAGGGTGATGAGGTTGTCTTAGCAGGGAAATTGGACCAAAGGCCCAGTTGTGCACACACACACACACACACACACACACATATATATATATATACATACGCATAGTGCTTCTAGAACTTAGTTTTGCTAAGTTGGGCAGATCTTCTCAAGAACTGCACATCACCAGTCATTCTGGTCTCTTGACATCTTCTTCATGAGGATCAAGGTTTAGAAATAAACGTTCCTTTTCTACATGTAGCATCCACATTAATTTATTGGCATTTCTTTATATAACTGTCCACATCCATAAACATTACATAACCCTACCAGTGCAGTCTTTTTCCATGCATGCTACATCTGATTTTTCTTCAGTCGAGTTTTCTCTCAGCACATCTATACTATGTCATTCACTCATTCCTACATTCCACACTCACCAGAGCATTCTCACTTCTCTTCTTTGTCTTCTCAAGTCCTCTACATCCAAGGTCCATGTCTCACCATCATGCTGCACTGCAGCACTAATGAAACAATCTGGTTTTCATTCTAAAAGAAAAGAGATTTGTTGCCAGCAGTGGAAGAAGTTCATTGAACTTTTTCAACATGTCCTTAGTGTGGCTCCTATATTTTCATAGCAACCACCTTCTTGGCTAATTACTTCTCAGAAACAAAAATTATTTCTAGCCATTTGGAATTTAAGAGAGTTGACTTTGACTCTCTTCATGTGTTCATAGTGCATATTGCTCCAGTGTATCTATCACATATGAAGCTTACAATCTCTGTTAGTCTGCCTGCAATTCTACGATACATAGATTCATACTATATATTGGCTACAGCATATGGTGTTTATACCTACATCTTCTCCACATATCAAGTAAGACCATTTCCTGCAAGATACTATGGTCCTGTCTTCTCTCATCCCTAGGAAAACTTTACACATTGCTAAGTATACTTTGAGTCAATTCCTAGTTTAGCTTCCATGCTTGAACTTTCCACTTTAATTCCTTTTTAGTTTCAAGTATGAGGATATATATATATATATACATATATATATATCAACATTATCAGCATCAACATTTAACATCCATTTTCCATGCTGTCATAGGTTGGATGGATTGGCAGGAACTAGCAGAACCAGGGGCTGCATCAGATTTCCATAGTCTGTTCTGTGCCAACCACTTTACAGGGTGTACTGAGTGCTTTTTAAGTAGCACCATCACCAGTGCTTTTTACGTGGCACCTTGGTTTTAGGATCTCAATTCTGTTGTGGCAGACAGGAAGGCATGCATGCATACATACATACATACATACATACATACATACATAATTTAAAAAAAGATGTTTCTAAAAGTTATCAACTATTTCTTTTATTTTACAGAACATCACTAACCTTTGCAGAAGAAATTTGTATTTAACATTTTGTCTAGTGGGCATTTTGTATGTAAGCACTGTCGTTTTTCAACTTTTCAAACACATGTGTTCCAGACTATTGCATAACGAAAGAGTAGTCTTTTTATAATAGTGTTAACTATTTTCGTCTTAGTTACAGATGTAGAATTTTTATAAAGTATGCTTATTCTACCTTTCACCATTGACCATTTTCATCTTATATCTTGTAAATGGGGAATATGCTAAATTATTGACTATTTTAAATGTTGACTATTTCTGGCTTAGCTTCAGATTTAGAATTCTTAAAAGTATTCTTCTTTTGCCTTTCGTGGTTGATCATTTTCATCTTTTAATTTTTAAAAGGGGAATATTTTAAATTCTCCATTTACACAAATGTCTAGATGTTTAGTACATGGTACATTCCTAAGAGATGAACTTTGATTCATTGTTGATGCACTATTATACAACTGGTTAGTTTTATCCCTGTTTCTCCAATGTAATTCTCATTGCATTGTGGGCATGTGATGTAGGAGATGAAATTTTTTTGGTTTTGCAATACATGATTTCATTCACTCTCAGTTCCTTCCCATTCTTAAATCTTTTGGTTGCTCCTTGCTCAATTATTTCACATCTCCCACATCGAAGGTCTTCATAGCTTTTTACTTGCATTATTTCTTTCTTTGATGTGAATCTTGCCTATGCTAGAAGTCTCTTGAAATTTGGTGGTTGTCTTCAGTTGATGATTTGTGATTTTTTTGTTGATATTCATGCAGCAAAGACAGAATATTAGTATTAGCACCTTCACACCAATTAAATATATGAATTTATATATATA
>NC_068998.1:24411995-24417340 GCF_001194135.2 Octopus bimaculoides
ATATATATATAACGTGAGAGAGTTAGGGGTTGGGGGTTCAACCCACTAAGGGATAGTATCTATCCAGTATACTGCTGGGAAGTACCTGGTAATAAATTACCATTAATAAGATGTCTGTTTATAGCTATGAAACATTTTTCGGCGAATTTTGGCATTCTTTAAAAATTTTAAATCTATATTAATGGGTAGGACCAATTTGGCAAAAACATGAACAGAGTCTGGTAGCAAACCTGTGTCATCGTCATTTTTATGCATGTGCATAAAATAGTGAAATTTTAAACTTTGGGGCAGATTTTGTCAAATTGATGTCACAACAGCTAGTGTGCAAGATGTCTAAATTCTGCTTGAGAAATAAAATGCTCTTACCTAATCAAACCCTGGAATGCTGTGGAATTAAGACAACGAATTGAAATAATAAGTTTTAGCAAATCAAACCAATTCACATTGAAATGAAGAATTAGCAAATGCTAAATAGATTACCATTAATAAGCTGTCTCTTTATACCCATGAAACATTTTTTCGTCAAATTTCGACATTTATTGACATGGCTAGTGCCAAAAATGTCGAAATTTTATGATTTTTGGAAAATCGATGCTGGTGAAAAATTGAATTTTTAAAAAATTCCAAGTGCATAAGTGACCACATGGGCAAAAGTACCACACATGTGTCAAGTTTCATCAAGGTCTGTTGGATAGACTTGGAGGAATTAAAGTAACAAATTCACAAACACACAAACTTGCCATTTATTATTATTATATATATATATGTGTATATGTATAAATATACGTATATACGTATATTTACATATATACACACATACATACAACCCAATAAGGACATGCCATCTTAAATACAAGGCACATTTGATAATGTTTTCATCAATATACCCACAAAGACAGGATTGCCAGTACTATATAATGTTTGATTTGCATATACTCATTTGTAGACATAAGCAAAGAGATGCAAATACTCACATAACCATTCCTACACACACTCTCGTATTCTATCTTTGTGTCAGTTGACATGAAAATAGCTCACTGAGTTTACTCTCTATATGTCTTACTATTTCACTAATTATCCGTTTATGCCTATTTCTCTCTGTATATTATCATTTTATCCAAACTCTGTGTGAATTTGATTGCATTGTAACAGGCAGGAAATATCCAGTGAATTTAATGCATTAAGTATATCGATATATGTGTGAGTATGTGTGTGTGTATGTGTGTGTGTGTGTGTGTGTGTGTGTGTGTGTGTATGCATGCATATATGCATGTATGCATGTGTGCATATATGTACATACATGCATACATACATGTACACACATAAATTTATGTAGATAGGTATGTGCATAGGTGGATATGATTTTATGTGCATGTATCTATGTGTATTTATGCATGCATACATATGCATATGTGTGTACACAGATGTATACAAGGTCTGATCAATAAGTATCCGGATTGTTGCCATAGTAACAAAGCTATAACACGCAGAGTGAAGCCACTTGGTGAAGATTGACCTTGAACTCTGAAAACTGTTTAAAAACTTTGTGTAGGCCTTTGGACAGGTATCACCAAGCTTTTGGTAAAATTTTATGCAGATTCTATGCTCGATATTTTCTGGCATGGTTAATTCGATGATCACACTCTATACACCTTCCTTCCAAGCATTGCTGTATATAGCAGAAGTGAGCTAGAATGCCAAAACTCAATACACATGCAGAGCAGAGTTTAAGGTCAATCTACACCAGGTGGCCTTACTCTGCATACTTTAGTTTCATTACTATGGCAACAGTTTGGATACTCATTGATCAGACCACATATATGTGTTTAAGTGTGAATGTATGTGTGCATGTGTGTGTGTATATATATGTATATATGTATGTATGTATGTATGTATGTATGTATGTATATATGTATGTATGTATGTGTGTGTATGTGTGTGTATGTATATATTCATATATTTTTATATATACCATAGTAATGTAGACAAAAACATGTGTGGGTTTGTTTGGCAGTAACGGTAGTTCTTATATATCTATATATATATATATATATATATATATATATATATATATATACAAACATGTATGTATGTACAGGGAGTTCCAAATGTCTCCCTGCAGTGAATTCTTTTCATCTTGTGCTTGCACAACCTGGCTATCACTGCATGAGCAGCCAGGTGTCAGTCATTGTGTACCTTTCAGTGTATCGACACATTAACCATTGAAGAACGTACGTTTTTAGTTGAATGGGTGTTTTGTGCTGGAAACAAATACGCAGATACTGTGAAACAGAAGTTCAGTGAAACTTATCCAAATACTGTTGTTCCACATTGTGACACTGTACAGGATTTTATAAGAAAATTTAGAAACACAGGCTCAGTGGAAGACGCAAGCCCATCAATGTCCTTACGCTAATTGTCACAAGAAACAAAAATCAGCCTAGGAAGTGCTCACACAGCAGTAAAAAAGAAATTAAATTTCTTTCCATACAAAGTGCTGGTCATTCAAGAATTGAAGACTACGGATCATGCTAAAAGGCTTTATTATTGCCATTAGCTCCAAAACTTTGCTGCCTGAAAAGGTATAGAAGTGTTGGATGGGTGTTTTTACACCGATGAGGCTTGGTTTCATCTGTCAGGACATAAATTCACAAACCACAAGGTTATGGCACATTGAGAATCCACACGAGACACATGAGCAACCTTTGCATCCCCAAAAAGTTGGAGTATGGATAGCAATTGTGGGACCGATATTTTTTGAAGACACCATCAACATCGAGTGATATTGCTCAAATATTGTCTGTCCATTTGTAGGCCAACTCACTGAAAGTGAAATTAATAATGCATACTTTCAGCAAGTTGGAGCTACAGCACATACTTCGTGCATCACCATGGCACTACTTCAAGAGTTTTTCAGTGAATGGATTATTTCGAAGGAATTTTGGCCACCAAGATCACCTGATTTAACACCACCAAACTTTTGGTTTAGATGTATTTCTCACTTTCTGGATGTTTCCTCACATCAACGTCATAGAAGGTTTTAATTTTTGTCTTTATATAGAGTCTGACAAGCTGTCCAGAAGGCTTTGGTTCTGTGGATGAGAAACCTTGGGTAACTCTATATCCAAGATATAAGGGCTTTTGTTGTAACAATTACTGCTCTATTTTTTATAGTGTGCATCCCTTTTGATGTATGTTTTATTCTTAATTAACTATAGGTGTGTGTGTGTGTGTGTGTGTGTATACCTAGCCATCATATTTGTGGTGTTGGGTCAAAAGTTTTGCAATATTCTGGTAACTTATTTGCTTTATTCCTGAAGTTACAGCAAAAGTAGCCTAGTAATCAAAGTAGAGGCCATCAGGTCGCACAATTTGGAGCCATCTTTCTGCAAGTTCTTTGATCCCACACTGATACCAGTCCTTGTCCATCAAGGTGAAGAACTCTTTCACTGAAGATTATTCCTCCTCTTGGTTAATGACAAATCATGAGCAAAAGAAGTGAACCATGGATTGGGACAAGTAACAATTAAAAGGAGCTAGTTCTGGGCTGTATGCTGAGTGTGACATCAGTTCGATTTCATCAAGTTCCCAAAGTTATTCCAGGTTGTTGGTGTGGTTTGAGATCTTGTGTTGTCTTGTTGCAGAAGACCTCATTTTCTGTTAACCAATGCTGGATATTTTTGCTGGACAATGGCATACATCCATTGATGGTTGCACCATCCTGAATGAACTCATAGTGAATTGTCTCCTCATAATTTCACCAGCCACAGAGCACAGCCATTTGTTCGGTGACATGTTCCAGAAGTAATGCCTTGCTTAACCACTGCTATGCATCTTAAGATTGTGGAATAATATCCACTTTTCACTGCTTGTTATTTTCTTCTTGGAGTAACACAAACCATGCAGGTTTTTCAGGAGTTCTTTGCAAAGATCTACCCACCTCTCTGCTTGAGTTGATATCAATTCTTGAGGCACAATATTCAGCAGCCCTAGATAGGTTTGCTGAGGTCACAAAGATGACAAACTACATGACCAGGCATGCTTGATACTTTGGACTGCTACTCGCTAGATTTGCTTCAATGGCTTGATGTATGGCTTCGGAATAAATGGTTTTAAGTCTTCCTAACAAAGCCTGATTGTTGAAGTTTTTGCAAACCAAGGAAAATTTCACAAACTGTCTGGCTACTGTACTGTGATCAACTGTGCCTTCACCTTTAACACAAGAAATAAATTGGATTGCCTCTATGGCACTGTGGGCACATAATAAACATGCCACAAACGAGCATGTATGCAAAAGTTGCTAAATTTTTGACTAACCTTTGTATTCAAATGCATCAGAAAATGTACAGTTACGAAGGTATTTATCCTGGGATATCTCTTATGGACATGCCATGTTTGAAAGTGCAATATATATTTAGAGGCAGACCAAAATCATCTTAACTGGTACTGGTGAGAATGCTAGATGTTTCTCTGCCTAGTCGGGCATTGTCAGTACTATGTACTCACAGCCAATTGTATAAGATGAAATTTGTACCTATCAATTTTGGAAAACAGTGAATAAACAAACACTAAAGTTGGAAATAGCTGCCCATGTGAATAAAATTCTGTTATATTCATCAGAAGTAGTATTAAATCAAAATAGCCATCTGTTGTGTTTAGTTTAAATACATCACCAGAGGCAAATTTTCTGTGGTATTTATCCTTAGGTGGATGAATACTGCAGCAAATGTTTTATTTGCAGTGATTTTATATTAGGTATGAGAGAGAGAGATGGTGAGAGAGATTACTATTTTAAGCTAAACTACTTTTGTTGCATATAACACACACACACAAACACACAGGTGTTTGTGTATGCATATGGTAGTTTTTGCACTGCTTTAAATTGCAGTGAAGTAGAATATATTTTCAAACCCCTTAGCCATGTCAGAAAAAAATCATTTATTTAAAAGGTGTGTTTGTATTTATCAATACTCAGAGTTTCTCTCTCCTGTTCTTACAGGCAAGCATCAATGTGTTATTTCAGGCCTGTTATATATATACATTATAGATGGCACAAGTATTTCTGTTCAGGTGACAGAGAACACCAATTTACACACATTTTCATCTGAAATATTATAGGAGAAGAAGGAGAAGGAGAAGAAGGAGAAGGAGAAGGAGAAGGAAAAACTAAACTTTTATCAAAATTATCTAAATTTCCTAAAGACATCTAAAGTATTCTGTACGTTAAGGCATTATCATTTCAGATTTATCGTTTTGAACCTACAGTAACCTTAATGATGTCATTAAGTTTTATTGAATATAATTCTCCCAGTGATGATAAATATAGCAAATAACGCTCACACACA
>NC_068998.1:24418352-24419481 GCF_001194135.2 Octopus bimaculoides
TATATATATATATATATATATATATATATATATGCTTTTGTGTATTTGTGTGTGTGCATTAAAGCATACGAACATGAACACACATGTATGCATACACATACATGTAATTATACATGTGTCTATACATATATATGGATATATATATATGTATATATGTAAATATATATGTGTGGATATATATATTATATATATATATATATGTATGCATGTCTACAAATATACATATATGAGTGTGTGTGTATCTATGCAGTGAAAGGGAGATCATGTGTGTGTATGTGTGTCTGTAATATGTGTATATATATATATATGTGTGTGTGTGTGTGTGTGTGTGTATGTGTATAAATATCTTTAAATAACATCTTAATGTATCCGCAGACAGATTGGCTTACAGTTACACGTGTATATTGTATTTTAAATAAAACTTCAAAATATGAACAGTTTCCACATTTCTTCTATATAATGTTACTTGAACTTCACACACTAACCAATCTCAAGAATTGGTGGGTATTGTGAAACAAAATGTAACTCAGAAGTTGTGTTCCGTAATGCTTATGAAGACCAATATTTTTGGTAATGCGTTGTGTCTTCAAGCACACTTTCAAATTACACACACACACACACAAATGGCACACATATGCATGCAATTATACCATGCATGACAAACAACACAGAAGAATATTTCGCTTGAATTCTTCGTTTTATGTTTTTGATTTCTTTTCCTTTCCACACCTATGTTCCAAAGGAGGACAATGTCCAAAACACCATAATTCACTCTTTCCACTTCTCCAAGCATCAAACTTGCAATTTTGATTGTAAACCTATCTCAAGTTATTTTTCTTTATGCTTCTTGTTTCCTATTCTCCCCTCCCTCCCCCTCCCTTTCTTCCTCTCTCTCTCTCTCTCTTTCTGTGTCTCTTTTTGCACACACACACACAAACACAAACACACCATACATACACACACACATATGCATGCACGCATACATATATAGACTTTCATGTATGCATATATATATATATGTTTATATAGCATAATATATATAATCATAAATATACAGGGGTCAGCATAAGTTGCTTCACCAACATACTGAAAATTTAGAAATAGCAGTCAAAGAACTACTGATTCTAAA
>NC_068998.1:24419807-24422551 GCF_001194135.2 Octopus bimaculoides
AATATGGAAATATATACATATACATATTTTAAAAAAACTGTCTGGAATAAAATACAGATATATCTGTAAGGTAAAAATATACTTGTGTTATTATATTTGCACCAAATTTTTTTTCTATTTGTTTCTGTAGTGCAACGAAGTAGGAATTAACACTTGTACACACACACACACACTTTGTATGTCCCCAATTCACACATATATCTATTAGTGTGTGTGTGTGTGTGTGTGTGTGTGTGTGTGTGCGTGTGTGTGCATGTCTGTTTACAAGAATGAATTTCTACTTCATTGCACCATGGGCACAAATACTGGTAAAAAAAATGGTGCAAACAACAAATACACCAACAAAAATATATTTTTTCATTTACATGTACATACATGTATGAGAAAACAGATATACACACAGACATGTACACACACACACACACACACACACATATATATATATATATATATATATAAAATATATATGTATTCATATATATATATGTATATGTATATGCATATATATATATATATATGTATATGTATATATATGATGTACATACACATAGAGAGATATAGATGTGTACATGTGTGTATACATATATGTGTGTGTGTGTGTTTATATATATGTGTGTCTTACCTACAGAGACATACACACACACACACACACCAACTCAAATGTTTACTTACATTGAAGTAATTGTTTTATATATGTGTATAAATTGTACATCATATTATGTACATACGTATGTATATCTGCATGTATGAGTGCATGCATTTACTTGCATTAATTCTTAATGCACTTCACCACACACACACACACAGTTCATAACAATTCTTACACACACACACATACACACACACACACACACACACACACACATACAAGTATATTATTTCCTTTTTAATAGCTTACCAAGAAGTAGGTGACATTTTATCAGCAGTGATTATTAATGTGCTTTTAGTATTGCACTGAACAGGAAATCTTTTGTTGCAATAAATAACAATAATAACACCGTTTTGTAGGTTATATAAAATGAACTTCAGCCTTATAAAATATTTCTTGCTTTTAGGATTATTGGCTGTGGAAATACGCAATACATAATGGAAATATCTAATTACTTCATAAGAACAATACAAAGAATATAGGAAGAACTTTTGATAATCTATTGAAATTTAATTATGAAATAGTAGAACATTATCAACTGCATGTGATTATTACAAAGAGTTTATCTTGTTATTTCCCCTTCATACTAATTGATATTGATAAGTATTTTTCGCAACTCGCTTTGCAGTCAAATGTTACTGTATGTAGGTAAGGCAGTGTTAGCTGATTGAGCTAGTGTCATGTTTCATAGTTCAATTCAACTATGAGTTGCAGAAACATTAAACAGGAGAAATATTTTGTTAAGAGTGAAACAGTTTTGTGTTGAACATTCCATGCATTGTTACTGATACTAAACTGGTGACAGTGAAGGCACATGGCTCTGTAGCTAAGATACTTGGCTCATGGTGGCAAACTTTTGAGTCTGATTCCCAGCAGCATAGAGTGTCCTTGAGCCAGGCATTTTATTTCATATTGCTCCAGTCCATTCAGCTGGTAAACATGTGCTGTACCTGTAATTCAAAGAGCCACACTTGTCACATGTTGTTTCATGCTAAATCTCTCTGAAAACTACATTAAGTGTACATGTATCTGTGGAGTGCTCAACCACTTGCATGTTAATTTTACAAGCGGGCTATTTTGTTGATCAGATCAATTGGAACAATTCTTATCATAACCAACAGAGTGTTTATTTATAAGTAAGTGGTGTTCTTGTTCTTTAACCCAAGGTTAACTTCTAATCCTAACAACATCTTTCTTGCACTAATCATCGCATCCTATTGTAGTTCCATGACAACATCAACGAATGTGTCCTTTCCCTTTTTAAGTCAGCAAGCCTGAAGCAGATTTGGATGCTGGGTCTCAAAATTAAAATAGGTGCTTCTAGAAACTTCCACCCTTTCTTGTGTGTCTGTATATGCATGTATTTCTGTATATGTCAGTGGGTGGGCTTATCACACAAAAGTGTACTTGTTTTCTTAATTAAAAGGAATTTTTTGAGAAAATTAGCACATCATGCCTAGTAATGAATTATTGTCCATTATAATTAACAACAAAATCGATGTGGGTACATATTTTATTTGCATGAAAAAGTATTGGCATTGGCACCTACTGATGCCCAGATGTTAAGATAGAACATAAATAATGATGTATGTGTGTGTGTGTGTGTGTGTGTGTGTGTGTGTGCATGCATGCGTGTTTGTGGAGGCATGTAGCTTAGGGATTAGAGTGTTGTGTTCATAATTGAAAGATTGTGATTTTGATTTCTGACCAGGCAATGCGTCATGTCCTTGAGCAAGACACTTCATTTCATGTTGCTCCAGTTCACTCAACAGGCCAAAAATGAGTAATCCTGCAGTGAACTGGCTTATTGCTTGGGAAACTGGTCTTGTGAGCCCATAGCTCAGAAAGGACCTGTGAGACTTTATATATATATATATATATATACAGTGCAGTGGTTATACAGAGACAGGCATGGTTGTGTGGTAAGAAGCTTGCTTCCCTACTACATGATTCCAGGTTCAGTCCCACTGCATGACATCCCTTGGACAAGTGTCTTCTACTATAGCCTTGGGTCGAATAAAGCATTGTGAGTTGATTTGGTAGACAGAAACTGAAAGAAGCCCATTGTGCATATAATATATATATATATATATAT
>NC_068998.1:24422700-24425960 GCF_001194135.2 Octopus bimaculoides
GTTTATGTCCCTGAAATTAGCAGTTTGGTAAAAGGGACCAATCGAATAAGTACTAGGCTTACAAAGAATAAGTCCTGGGGTCGATTTCTTTGACTAAAGGTGGTGCTCCAGCATGACCACAGTCAAATGACTGAAACAAGTAAAATAATAAAAGAATAAAAGAATATATACATACATACACACACACACACACACACACACACACAAGCAGACACACGTACATTCTTGCATACATATGTATGAGTGTGCATGAGTGTATTTGCGTGTGCACATGTACAAACTTATCGGTACACCCCTACACAAACAAATTGATATTTGCACTGATAGGCAAATAGAAATACTATACTAAACCTTCTTGGTATATTACTGTCAAAAGTAGACACCTATGTAATTATTTTAACTGATGAAAAAAAAAGAAAGAAAAGAAATTTAAACAAAACTAATTGTACAAGCAATAAAATAACCTCCATTTGGCCAGTTGGTCTGCTAGCAATAGTAACCAAATCTCCCTTAAATCATTCATGACAGTTTGCAAAGCAGACGATGCAGTGTATAACGTAATTTTAAAAGAGACTATGGTAGAAAGCAAAAGAACAAAGCAGGCATGCCTGGAACATCTTTGATCGTAGTTCTTTCTGATCAGGTCTGACCTGAGGTTAAACAATGACCTAACCAAAATGAATAAATCCATTGGTAATTCTTATAAATTGCTGTCGGTAACTTCTCATCTTAGTAACTTGGCACTACTAATTTATATTGTGTAATTTATAGTATAGCTTTTTTTTTATTTCTTGGTTTCTGGTTTCTTTGGAAATATTTTAATTGAAAAGATCAGTGATATGGTGTTTGACTGCAAATCATGATCTAGCTAAAACTATTTTCTCAATAGCGTTTATGATATCACTACTTCAAACTCAGACTACTATTGCCTTACCTAATTTTCATATATTGTGTCTGTTAAAAGTGTTCTTCTGACTTTGTGATTAAGTATTGATTTATTCTTATGAATGGCTTATAATCCAACATGTGTATACTTGCTTCATTTCATAATGAATCCTTAAATCTTAACTAAGAACTAGGAAATAATGAAAGGGAAATATTTTATAGAAGACTATTTCCACTCAATCTACTGCCATTGTTTGTTCAATTGAGGTCAATTGTCAGCAGAGTAATTTATTGATGGATAGATAGATGTACACACTTATCAATGGTGTAAGGTGGGTTCACAGAGGTTAAGTGGGTGGAGGTTTGTTGAAGTATTTTGATCATCTGCAGGCTAATGGTCAGACAAAATGCTCTAGTCTGGCAAGAATAGAACAGAGTGAGAGAAGATGAAAAATGAAAGAGGCAGGATGGAAAAGAAAGAGAGAGAAAGACAATAGAAATATATCTTGGACAGGAAGATATAAGGATAAAGAATTATAGAATTTCTGATTTATGAATAAATTAACTCTTTTATTTTATTTTATTCTAATTTGTCATTGGACTGCAGCCATATTAGCACATCACTTTAAACCTTTTTGTTACCATATTTTTGTGGAAATACACCGCTTGTATTTAAATGAATTTTGAAAATAATTAAGAATTTAATAAAAAAATTTTTTTATCAATATTAAGCTAATGATTGGAGCATAAATTAACCACAGATTTTCATGGAATGTTTAAATTTAGATCACTTAAAAGCCTGAGGTTTGCATCATAAAACCAAAGGAATTCTCAGGTGGATTGGTAACAAAAGGGTTAAGGCTATTAATCAAATCTTCCCATATTTTACTTCTTTAATGACTGGTACCTATTTTGTCAATATCTATTTTGCTGAACTAGTGTATTATGGAGACAAACAAACACATATACACACACATACACACACATAAGGTGCACACACAAACAGATATATCTATATATAATACATATATATATATATATATATATATATATATATTGTTTAACCATTTTCTCACACCGTCTCCGATGAAGAGATATATAAAATATCCCGGAAACAGCTGGAAGACCTATTTATATATGTTCTGAAATCTTTCACAGCCTTGGATTTTTATCTCATTTTTATCTCATATATATATATATAAATTAGTGTACATTTATGCACAAAGAGGCGAGCCCTTAACAGGTTGCCTGACATACTAGAAAGACTAGTCAAAAAGTTCAAACCACAGTTAAGAGCAATTTCGCAGGGAATGCAAAATAAAAAAAACATTTACCATGTTTTACAGCCGGACCTCAGGTTTCGAACTTATATACATATATACAATAATAATAATAACAATCATACACAGACACATGTATCAGATTTATCTTTATGTTCATAAACAAATTTTAAACGGGCATATCTATGCCTTTTAGTCAACAGTGGAGTTTTTCTAGGAGAGCATGACTTCAGTTCATTTGTATGAAGTCCATTGCTGATTGTTAATAGTGTAACACTAGTCCCTGAAGCTAATAAATCTTCTTGCAACTCCTTTCTGGGTTTTTTCGATACTTCACTTCATTTTTCTTAAAGATCTAGGGGAAATCTTGCATGGTGCACCGGATCTTATTCTGTTTTCAACAGTTCCCGATTTTTTATATGTTTGAATAAATGAAGATATAGTAGAAAATGGAATACAAAGGGTCTTTGATATTTTCCTATAACATTTACCTGATTTTCCACTGTTCAATAATTAAGTTTTTCACTAAATTTGTGAGTTCTTTACTTTTCGCCATTATTATGGCACTACTTTATGTTGTCTCGGTGCTGAATGAAGAAGCTAGCGTTTTGACACTTAAAAATGACAACTGATGAGATTATTGGAACAAACGAGAAAGTTCTAGTTAAAAAAAAAATATTTTAACAGTATTTTGTGGCATAGAAACTCATAATTTTATTCTGTACGAATAGTTTTTCACCCCTAAATATTTATTTCCCCCGGAGATGCCACTACGATAGATTGCTTAATAAGGAGAATGAATGGGAGGAAGAGAGCCTGCCGTATGTCGACCCAATAGAGGGACCAGCTATCCGAGTTGATAGTACCGGGGTAGATAAAGCAATTAAGAGTATGAAGACCGGGAAAGCCCCCGGCCCATCAGGAATCACTGCAGAGATGCTCAAAATATCTGGCAGTGTTGGCTACAGCCTAGTCACCCGTATTACGAACCAGGTGATACACGAAGGAGTCATACCCAATGACTGGTGTAGCAGCATCATAGTCAACTGCTACAAAGGTAAAGGTGACGCTTTAGATACAAATAATTACAGAGGC
>NC_068998.1:24427728-24429886 GCF_001194135.2 Octopus bimaculoides
TATATATATATATATATATATTACGGAGAAGTACTTGCATTGCAAGTGACTTGATCTGAAATCATATGATGGAACGAAGACAACTGCAGCATGGAAGGTGTTTATAAGCCATTTAAGAAACATACAAAACCGTTAGATTCACTTCAACATTTTAATTTAATTTGCCAAAACATTTTTGTTGCTTTGAGACCTTGACCTGTTCACTGACAAAATTCCATGCTGCATCTGATAAAGTAACAGTTAGTTCATGATATATATACGTATGTATGTATGTATGTACTTATGTATATGCGTGAGTATTTAGGTAAGTGTGTAGACGTGTCTGCGTGCGTACATGTGTATGTACATGTGAGCGTATGTTTATGTACTGATATGTGTCTGTACAAGTTGTACACATGACTGCTACTTTGTTGAAGGTTGTATGGGCGTGTGTAAGAAAAAACCCCACCTAAAACATCTTTAGTGCTCATATTAATCTGAAAAATGTAATACTTTTTTGTTCACGTTATTTTGAAGTATTCAGGTTCAAGAGGTGTGTCCACAATATTTGCTTATAAATTATTTACACAGAGATTTGAAATTTTGTCAGTGGGCACTTTATGTACCACTAGTTTATAGTTATGTAAATTTCACTGATCTTGCAGAGTAAATTTGACTTTTATGGGCAGGCAAATTTACTTAACAGATGTAAAAGCATTTACATTATGGATAAACACTAAAACTGAAATTCTTAATGCATATTACTTGTTTGATTTGTTACTAAATCTATCCCATATAGCAACTGACAAGAATTTTACCACTTTTCAAGATGAGATACATTATTTTGAATGAACTGAAATACGGGTATAATCGGTGTGGAATAATTTTGTTTTCCACAGGTTTTTCGGGTGCCTTCAACATATCCAAACCCACTGCAAGCCACTTTTTTCCGAAAAAGAAAGGTGGGAGAGGTGGTGGGGACGTCGAAGTTTCCCACCAAGGGAGTTTTGTTTCACGGGTCCTTTTTCTTTTCCAGGTTATTTCGCATGCTTCCAACGAATGTCCATCAAGGTCACACGTAAACGGCTCCTTTTTCCAGAAAGGAAAATATTTGGCTGCTATTTGTAGCATACCCTGCTACCATGTAACAGCTATTTCTGTTCACACAGAAATATTTATCAACTTGATCCCTTCCATTTATTTTTTCCACTTTATGGAAGTCAATATTTTGTCTGCTGACATCCACCTCAGCAAGTCAACAGATCAAGTGGAAACACATCAATCACTGTTCCCTCTTGACAAGACAAAGAAATTTCCCTCTGTCTTTGCAAGCAACAAGTGGGTTGATTTGGTTTGAAATCCAGACAGGGCCAACAAGATCCTACAAGTTATTTATAAGTGGCGTTACATCAGGGTTAAAAGAATGACCCGTACAATACTAAATATGCTAAGACAATCGGAAAGCAATAGAAACTTTTAAAAGTTTACTGGTTTTATGAAATTTTTGTGTTAATAAACTTGAGTTAACAGAAGCTAAATGTTACGGAAGTTAATTAGTGTGATAAGGATTTTCAAAGTTAAATTAAAAGTTAAATCGTTAATGAAAATGTAAACTTAGTTAATTAACAATTAATGGCTCAACAGACTTACACCCAGTTTTGTACGTATGTATGTATGTATGTACCCGGTGCAAGCTATATATATATATAGGGAGAATTCACAAAAAAACAACAGACGAAGACTAGTGATGTAGAAAACAAATAGATGTATTAGTATAACTCTCGGGAATTGAAAAAGTCTTTAACGTTTCAAGCCTACGCTCTTGACGATGGACTAGTTGGCTAAAACTTCGAAGTCGCTATCAACAACATTCCTTTATAAAAATAATAAATTTGCCCTCTACAAAAGTATAGAGTAACCCATCAAATTAACATATAACTGTTTTTATTATAACTCAACATAAAAACAAACACTGATGTCTGTCTATCTACCTCTCTCTCTCTCTCTCTCACTGTATATATATATATATATATATATATATATATATCATCCTACATTATATCAGTATAACCATGATGCAACTCTGAAAAGCTGACTCACCAGTCAGTATCAATAGTCAGTAGCTGGCATACTGAAATAGGAGCTTTAAAGCGAATTTAAAATCTATATATATATATAT
>NC_068998.1:24432335-24440380 GCF_001194135.2 Octopus bimaculoides
CATTTCCCTGCTACCACCGTTATTCCAGTCCTTCCAAGCCTGTTTCTTTTGTCTAATAGCCCCGTCTACCTCCTTGTTCCACCACCACGTTACTCTGGGTCGAGAGGGGACTTTACACCAGCCACAGATCTGTTCGGTGGCTCTCAACAGGTTGTCCCGCAGAAATCTCCAATTGTCTTCCACGTTGTATGATGCTATATCCCCTTCTATTTCGTCAAATGCTTCAAGTAACTTGTCTCTAAGTCTCTGTCCATTTGCAGGGTCTTTAAGCTTCCATACCCTTCTCCTCCAAGCCGGTCTACTTCTGGGCACCCATATTGCCTTGATCTCGAAGTCGCTGACTACTAATCTTTGTTGGGGTGTACATTCTTCGCCGGAGAGGGTTTTGGAATTTATAAGCCTCCCTCTTTCTCTATTTCTGGCGAGGATGTAGTCGATTTGGCTAGAGTGTCTGCCGGATTGGTAGGTGACTAGGTGACAGGCAGGTTTCCTGAAGTTGGTATTGCAAACCATAAGATCGGTTGCATCACACCACTGCAGCAGTCTGGTTCCCTCCTCATTGCGGGAACCGAAGCCATAGCCTCCATGTATGCCATGGTAGCCTCCAGCACGACGTCCGACATGACCATTGAAGTCACCAGCCACAAAGAGAAGGTCCCTGTCCCTTGTCGACGAGGTAGTTTGCAAGAGGGTGTCATAGAATTGGTCTTTCAGACCACCCGGTAGCCCCAGCCGAGGGCCATAGGCTGAGATGACAATAGCTAGCCTATGATGAAGCACTAGTCTAATCTTAAGTACTCTGTATATATATATATATATATATATATATATATATATATATTCTGTATTCAGTGTCCATGCATCATGCACTCTGTTCTTTATTCTAAAAGGGATTCTGCTTGTTAACAGCAGAGTTAATTGCTCTCATAACTCTATCCATAATTTTTACTGATGCTTTGAGAGTAGTTACACTATTTTGATATAAGACACTATGAACTACCTTCTTTATCAATCAGCCTATAATCCCAATACATTTCATATTCACAAAGAATGACATATGAAGTTATTTTCAGCTCTTTTTCTACTTATTAAACATGATTACTTCCTTGCTTTCAGTAGGATTCTGTTTCTTTTGTTTTAACTAAAACTTTTCTTGATCAAGTTAACTTCAATATATTTCAATTCTAAGTTTTGCTTCTATACTTAGAATATGTTCAGTAAATCTTCAAGAAACTTAGCTATTAAAAATAAATCGCTCACATACAAGACTTCCTGTAAACAGCCAAGCATGACCTTCTTTGTTATAATATCTATAGTAACTACAATAACCAGGCTGAGGCTGATCACTAAACCTTGACAAATTTGAACTGTATCTCATCTAAACTAAATTTCTTTCAAATCATTTGTTTTAATTTTTTTCTGATATTTTCATAATTTGGACCATCCATTTGATACTTTCTAGAGCATGTTTTATGCTCATGTAGCAGTCGTTGATGATGATACTGCTACACAAATCATTAGGATATGTTAGCTCCCTGTACTACCTGATGACTTTGTGGTTGACCTGTATGAGTTTGACCTGCTGGATATCTTCTGAACCTCTACAATACCTTCATGGCTTCACTGCTTTACCTGATTTTTTATCCTTAACTATGTCTTCATTTGTACATTTGACACTCTGATTGTTATGTCAAAGTGAAGTAGTCTCTCTTTCTTCCTCATCTCCTCTACATTTAGCAACTTCTCAGTCTAACATTTCCAAATACCATTCATCATGTCGTTGCTGAAGGTACTACTACTATTCTGTTAATGCTTTTCTTCAATAACATCTTGATTCATACTGACACATTGCTGTACATTCCAGAACATATCATATCTCTGATCCTCTCACTGTAGGACATTGACAAACTTTACTTTCAGTTTCTATCCACACTACATAAATATATATACTTGCTGTCACATCTCTTCTTGCAATTTGATATTATTCCTGGTTTTCCATATTTCTTTCAAATTTTCTATGGCTGTCTCTTAGCATTTGTGAGTGTATCTACTGCACCATTCCAAAACTATATCACTTTCCATCAGGTTGGAACCAATGATCCACCCTATAACTCAAAACATGTTGTTTGGTAGAAATTTCCTGTTGTACACAAAATTAGTGGTCTCTGTCTTCTACTTATAAATAGATATACCTAGTACTTCTGTTGTCTGATCTTTTAACTTACATACATTCATTCATTCTTCACATTGACATGTTTTTCTGAGTTCCTTGGCTCCTACTCTGAAATCAGAATTCAACGTGCCTATATCGTGTATTTTATATTCTTCACTCCGGAAAACTTTGATATTTTTTAATGTTGGTGACTATGAAGTTTATCTGGCCAACACATTCACTTGTTTGGTAAGTAATCAAGTAGGTTGGTTGGCTTTTTGGAGAGAGTGTTGCAGATAGTGAAGTGTATCACGAAATTCCAACAACCTTGAACATTTCTCATTCCTTGTACTATATCCATTGCTTTCATGTAGACCAGATTAGCTGTCTGGAGTTGTCCAATATACTTATTAAATTCAGTAACCATGATAATGAGATCACAGCAACAAGTTATCTTGGTAGTCTGCAAGAGAAACAATCCTTCTGTTGGTCTCTGACTCAGTGGGGGTACATCTGCTGAGATAAGCTGTTGCCTTCATGTTTCCTTTGATTGTCTAAGCTTAATTAATATTGTCATATACACTGATTATTTTAATTGCTTTATCTATCCATTTACCTGCCAAGAATATATCTACAGCATTCATTCTATCTTAGTTATCCATCCAGAGGAATTTGTGCACATGATCCTTGAATATAAAGAGCCTGGTTTGGGCTCCTTTAAACATTACTTCTTGTACACAATACTCATCTACATGCCTTTGTTCTGTATCTCTAAAATCTAAATTCTATGGTACTAACATTGAAAATGGCAGCCCTTAAGTTTCATACCTGACTGGAAGAGGAAGATGGCTTGTAGATTATTGTTAGATGTAAATATTTCTTGCTTGTTGTCAATATTTTCAAAATTCAAATTTTATATGCATATTGGTTTGTTTATCAAGTAAAAGACACACTTTGTCTGAAATTTATTTTTCTATTTTCCATCTTGGAAAATATTTCCAGAAGAAATTTCAACCAAATAGCATTTTAATATAGAATTTATTACATCATATGTTTAGAAAGTTGAACTAAATAAATTAATCTATAGTTGAAAATAAATTTGTACTTGCCATACTTCAAAGTCATCAAGAACTGTTGAGCTTTTAGCAAAAGGATGTAATTAAGAAATAACATTTTTTTTTATTTGTTTGATGCTCTTTACATTTATTTCTTTTATTTTATTTATATTTTTTTATTTATTTATATTTTTTCTGTTTTTTTTTTCTAACAAGTAGATGATATCGTTTTATAGCAAGAATATCATCTTACAGTAGCTGATTCGATGATTACTATCTTTCCAAGCTACAAAGAAATTTAAATGATTTTAATGGAATTTATTCCGCAGTAAAGGAGCTACTTGTCTCTAATGTAAATAGCTAACAAACCATGATGTCTCTTCTTTTGCTCCAGTATAACAAACTCCGTTTTTGTATTTAATGGAGTTTAGAGGCAACTTCTTTACTGTTAGTTTTTCAACCTTAATTTTTGAAAGCAAATGAAAGCAAATGAAAGCAAATGAAAGCATTGTTGCAAACTTAAGACATCATCATCATCATTATCATCGTCGTCGTCATTATCATCATCGTCATCATCATCATTGCTGCTGTCGTCATCGCTGTTGTCATCACTGGTTTCCTCCTGCACATTATCCTCACCACCACCACCACCACCACCATCACCACTATCATCATCGTCGTCGTCGTCATCCTCATATTTATTAACATCATCATCATTATCATCATCATCTGACACTCAATATTATTTCTACTATTACATTCTGAGTTCAAATTCCGCTAAGGTCGAATTTGCCTTTCATCCTTTCAGGGTCGATAAATTAAGTACCAATTGCATACTGAGGTCGGTCTAATGGACTGACCCCCTCCCCCAAAATTTCGGGCCTTGTGCCTATAGTAGAAAAGAATATTGTTTCTACTATGAAAGACTATTGTATTAGTCTCTTCTTAACTTTCACTCTCTCCCCCACTTTTTTCTTTCTCTCTCTTGCACACACTCACACACGCATACACATATACACACACACACATACACATGCACATGAACACACACACACACACATGCACACACACGTACACACACACACACACACACACACACACACACACCACATACAGGCACACGCATACAGATAAAAAAAATTTCCTTTTACAGTGTAATAATATTCAGAGATAACAGCTAAAACTGCAGCAAGTAATATTGGAAGTAATATTCAAATTATAATGCACTTCTCAGCAACATCTACTTGTACAGTCAGTTTTGAGATTACAGCTAAATCAACATATAATCTCTTGTACACTTTTAGTAATGCAGTTGTTATGGAGAGAGAGTACGGTATTATCACAAAGTTATATCACTAATTATTATATAGAAACAATTATTTATATAAAGACTCAGTGATATGTGCAGTGCATGTTGCTGATATTACAAAGTCCTATGTCTAATAATTATATACAATTAATTATATATAATAATTATATAATATAATCAAATATTACAATTATGTATTATTATTAAATATAATAATTATATATAATAATTCATGTAATAATTATATATTATTCACAACATAAGTTTATGAGAATGTTTTCATTTGATTTCAAACACTGAGGTAGAAAAACTAACATGAAAGGTAGGTGTCATATAAACTTATTGGGCTAGTTTCCTGGATTCTGGGATGTATGGACTCCCTGTTGGAAAGAATGCTAGTCCCTTGCAGGAATTTTTATTTTTGCCTGCTGAGCAGACTGGAGCATTGTGAAATGAAATGTTTTGCTCAAGAACACAACGCATTGCTCAATCCAGGAATCAAAACTACAATCTTACAGTCGTTAGTTTGAAACCCTAACCATTAAACCACATGCCTTCACATTAAAGATGTTGCCTTTCAACTCCATTAAATGCAAAAATAGAGTTAGTAATAGTGGAGTAAATTATGGTTTGTTTGTTAGCTATTTACATTAGAGACAAATAACTCATTATATTTGGAGTGGTTGAGCTTAATTAAATGAGAGAATGAAGCACCACTGATATATTTCATGAGCTGCATGAATAGTGGGAAGAAGAGAGGTGAACCTGATACCAGAAAAAAAATGGCCAGATTACTAGTTATAGAATGGACCCTGCTCAAGGCACCCAAGAGACTGACAGTATTAAGAACCAACCTATTGATTAAATTTTTTGTATGCCAAAGACATTCTCGCTGATGAACTTCCCTATTGTTTCTAAGCATTAAATTACAAACAGAGACTTTTGGTTGACCCAAGAGTCTGGTTGAAGGCACTTACCTGTGGTACCATGCAGTAGGATTGAACTCTCAAACTTGAGACAACATAGTTACAAAGCAGACTGCTTAACAACACTGTAGTAGTGCCTGTACCTATATATATTCCTCACAAATATATGAGTCCACAATGGAGAAGTCACTCAATGGTTGGTGTGTCTGCTAAAACTAGCAAGCAATTTCCCTTTAAATCTCACTCTACCAACTTATGAAGGACAGATGGGTAATGTAGTCCAAGATATTCCTGAAATGTTGGCATAGGCATGAATGTCACACTTTTGATCACAGTTTACCTCAAGCTATGCAACAACAATAACAACAACCACTGGCTACATTCAATAAACTTCATGGCATGCAAACCCATAATGCTTGCTTCATTTATAATTAACAGCTTCTAAATTTATGATCTCTCACATTGACATGCAAATGATGATTCCATCTTTTTTTCAAGCATTGTATAACTCGGATTACATTATTTAATGTGTCCTTCAATTTTAAGATGAAAGAATGTGATTTGAGGAAAATTTTGGCTGCTGCTTGTTGCAGGTTAAACAAACACATTAAGGTTCTCTCGTTGCCTTATTGCTGCAAAATTTAATCAGTTGGAATATTTGAAGGATCTTATTAAAAAAGACATAAATAAAACAAGTATACCTCATTGAAACTAAACAACAGCAAATATTTTCTAAACTAGCAGTTGTTAATAATGATATTAGAGGTGTTAATCTTTAATATCAGTTATCAAAATAAAGGTGATGGATACTAGGACCAGCAGAATCCCAAAGAAAAGAAAAATGCCTTCAGCTTCATACTCTTACATTCAGAGTTCAATTTCTGCCCAACTATATGACTTTGGGAAGCATCTTGGACAAATGTATACTGCTGTAGCCCTGGGAAGATCGAAACCTTGCAAGTGGATTTGGTAGACGGAAACTGAAAGAAGCACATCGTATATGTCTCTGTGTGTATGTGTGTGTTTCTGAGCAAGTGTGAATGTTATAATGCTGATATGTATTGAAATATGGATGATGAAATCTCAAAGAAAATAAGGACAGGATGGAAGGCATTTTACATAATAAAAGATGTCTTCAAGACAAAGCTAGACAATACCATATGTACCAGACTTTTCAATAGCACCATCCCACCTGTGGTCTGATATACAAGTGAGATGTGAGCTACTACGAATAAGATAGAATAATAATTGTCTACAAAGCAAAGGGCCATGAAAAGATCTATATTAGGAGTATTATTACAAGAGAACTTTCAAAAGGAAATAATTCATGAATGGAACAGAATGGACAATGTGATTGCAGAGTACTGAAAGCACAAGTTTCACTGGGCTGGAAATGTCACGAGGTTCACAGAGAACATGTGGACAGGTGCAGTTTCCGAGTGGTATCCAAGAGATTGGAAAAGGTGACATGGAAGGCCTCTATGATGAGAGGGAGACGATTAAGAATGGTGCAATCAAGACAGAATTGGAAGTGCATTGTGACCAGTGGTGTATAACAACATCTGATGGTCTGGTCAACACTGTGAAACTATGATATATATACATACACACATACATACATCATCATCGTTATCATCATTGTTTAATATCTGCCTTCCATGCTGGCATAGGTGGGATGGTTTCATTGGAGCTGACTAGGTAGAAGTCTGCACCAGAAACTTGTGACTGTTTTGGCAGTATTTTTACTGTTGGATGCCCTTCCTATTAGCACCCAAACAGACGAGTGTACTTAGTGTTTTTTTTATGTGGCACAAGCACAGGTGAGGTCAGTTTTGGCAAGGTTTCTTCAGCTAAATGCCCTTCCAAATGCCAACCACTTTACAGTGTGGACTGGATGCTTTTTAAGTGGTACCTTCACTGACAGAGTCACCAAGTAACCTGCAAGACAAAAATCTTTTGAGAAGGGCGGAGGCATTGGGGAAGGGCATCTTGATGAAAGGTTATAGTGAGGCAGAAACAAGTGCCTTGCTGTATGGGGGGGGAGGTGGAGGAGAGATCATGAATGAAGACAGAAACAGGTGTGCTGCCGCAAGTCCAAAAATTAAAACCACAATTTTGTGATTGTGAGGGCTGCAATACTAGCCACTGGGCCACATGCCTTTATGTTCAATGTAATGTGGATATATTGTTAGAGCACCAAATACTGTGTTTTATTTATCTTGAGAGGTCCTCTCAAGGTTAATGACATAGTATTCAGCACACTAACAATACATCCATGTTAAATTGGACATAAAGATTTAGGCATATATATATATCAAAGTTCCCTCCTGATCCAAAAATGCGCATAAAGCCAGTTTCCTGGATTCTGTAGCATATATATCCCCACACAGCATTCCAGTCTGTTACAGGATTATGCATTTTTGCTTACTGAGTGGATTGGTGCAATGTGAAAAGAGGTGATTCACTCAAGAACACAATGCATCGCCTGATCCAGATATAGAAACCATATTTTGCATCTGTGAGTGCACAACAGCCTAACTTCTACATATTATGTTGTGTGTGTGTGTGTGTGTGTGTGTGTGTGTGTGTGTGTGTGTGTGTGT
>NC_068998.1:24440390-24443795 GCF_001194135.2 Octopus bimaculoides
TGTGTGTGTGTGTGTGTGTGTGTGTGTGTGTGTGTGTGTGTGCATGTGCATGTGCATGTTGGTGTCTCTTTACATGTTGGTTGTAAATGAGTATCACCATCGCAGATGATGATATTTGTTTTCAGTTTTTTTGTATAAACCTGTCAAACCAGGGAGGAATATTACATTGCTTCAATATCGTTGATGGTTGAGGACAGGAAGAGTAGAAAATCTGGCTCAACAAATCCCACATGAGCCATACAATCATGGAAAAGTGGATGTTTAAACAATGATGATGATTTAATATATTTCCTTATTTTGTATGCCTCTCTGTTAGGTTGCTTTCTTTGCATTCATCCTCTGCTCTCCAACTACCACTTTGCTCCCCTCAAGCCCCATTTTTCTCTCATTGTTCTCACTGCACTCAACTACTCGTCCCCCACTGCCTGCCTTTCTTTTTCTCACTGTTGTCTCCACATAGGTCCTCTGTTATTTTATCCTCTCTACTTCTGACACAACATTTCTACATCTCTCTTCATTTGTGAAGTCCCTCTCCCCACGACTCTTTCACATTCTCAGATGTTATGTTATCTCAGCCCTTAACTTATCTCATGTCTTCTTCTTCTTACACCTTCCGCTCGTATCCACTCCTATAATGCATGATAGTTCTAAACCCCTCTTTACAACCCATCCCATCACCAAACTACTCTGTCCCTCTCCCACTAAACTTTGACCATCTTCACGTAGCAAACATCTCCCCCATCATACTTCCTCCTCACATCACTTCACCTAAAGTCATTACCCTCTTTCACATATTCACTTTTCAGCTGTGGCAGTTCTTTGGTGTTGTCAATTACAAGGTAACCTCACTGGCACTGGTGCCACATCAACATGTAAACATCTAGTGATAGAAACCTTGCCAAAAACTACTTTGCCAATGGAGGACAACATAGTCTTTTGGCTTGTAGCTTGCAGAACTGTCCCACCCATAGTAACATGGAAGAAGAAGAAGAACAAGGAGGAGGAGGAAGAGGCAGTTGCTGCTGCTGTTGTGTATTAGGAGAAGAGATACAAACAGATAGACATATGGCAGTTTGTTGCGTTTGTTATAAAAGAAAGAGAATTACAGCCACCAGCCAGTAACCAGCAAAACATTTTGTGCCCAGCGAAACTCAAGACTCCCAGTGGCTCAAAGATCACCAAATTAATTAACAAAAATTTGTTATATATAATCAACTAGTGTTTCATAAGGTTTCAGTGTTATGGTACATTTTCCTGAGGAATGCAGTAAGAGAGAGGGGAATGAGTTCTGCCAGGCTTACATTGTGCAAATAGACTAAATGGAAAGTTTCTCGATGGTTTCATCATCATCATCACGATTATCTTTCTGTAGAACTTGGATGAGTTAGTAATATAGCATATTTTCAATGTCCTATTTTAAAGTTTGACATGGCTGTGTGGTAAGAAGTTTGCTTCCTAACCACATGATTTTGGATTCTTCAGTCCTACTGTGTGGCACCTCGGGCAAGTATTTGTGAGTGGATTTGGTAGACGGAAACTGAAAGCAGGCCATTGTGTGTGTGTGTGTGTGTGTGTGTGTGTGTGTGTGTGTGTGTGTGTGTGTGTGTGTGTGTGTGTGTGTGTGTGTGTGTGTATATATATATACACACACATATCATCATCATCATTTAACGTCTGTTTTCCATGCTGGCATTGATATATGTGTGTGTTTGTGTGTGTGTCTTTGTCTCTGTATTTGTCCCCCCACCACCACTTGACTAGGGGTCCTGCTGTGTTGATGTCCCTGTAACATAATGGTTTGGCAAAACGAGATTGATAGAATAGATTCCAGGCTTGAAAAATTAAGTGCCAGAGTTGATTTGTTCAACTAAAACATTTCTCCAAGGTAGTGCCCCAGCTTGGCCACAGTAGAATGACCGAAACAAGTTAAAAGATAAAAGATAGAAGGGAGATTATGATTAGCATTTGCAGAAATGGGGTGGATCAATAATATTCATTGATCTGTTGATCTAGTAGAATTATTGGCTGGGAAGTGAATATAGTAGTGCTTATGCTCTTGGGAAGTCAACTGAGAAAAATGATTAATGTGATGTGTAAGAGGTAAGACACTGTAAAAATAATGAGAGAAGGGGAGAAGGATGAGATATATGGGTGTGAAGTTGATCTGGTGTGCAACTAGTTAGTTCTCAGTAGTAAAGAGGCCTCTGTAGTACATGTAGAATAGGCAGAGCATGCAGACAGTCCACCTGTAGGTTGGAGTCTGTGGTCTTATAGTGTAGTTTTACCACTCAGCCAGCTGGCTTTCTTTTGGATATCATCTAGTTTATTTGTGTAGCAGCAGCACCATCCAAGGTGTTATGATAATATAATATAGCAAAATCAGCAGATGCTCATTCATGCTGGTATATTTCCTCACTTGATATTCTTTGTGGATGCAATTTTTACTAATGTTTGCCCAACAACATCATAAGAGATTGCGAGGACTAGTATTTTTAGCAAGTTAGTGGTTTCTTAATGTATATTGTTCAAAACTAGAAAGCATAAAGCAACAATGTATCAGGCTGTGTAAAAAGTAAGCAAAGTTTTGAACCATGAAGTATTTGTAGCAGGTTTTTGAATTGTTATTAAACATTTTTTTTTAATTGTCTGATAATACAGACACAGACTTGCCCAAATGCATCAATAAATTAACATTGATATTTTTTTCCCTGTTGTTACAATCATCTGAAATGGAACTGTCAAAGTGCGATATTTGAGCAATTTTGCTACTGAGCTTCAAAAAAGGACATAAAGCAGCCGAAACTGCTCGCAATATCAACGATATGTTTGGTGAGGAAAATGGTTTAAACGATTTCACAGTAGAAACCTGAGCCTGGTAGATCATGTGCATAATGGATGCTCATCAGTCATTGATGACAGTCAATTAAAGACTGTCGTTGAGAAAGATCCACGTAAAACCACTCGAGAACTGGCAAAAGATCTTCAAGTTAGTCAGAAAACTGTCTGTATCCATTTGCATGTGATAGGATAATCAGAAATTGCAGATATGAAATTTGCTTGTTGCTTCTTTTCTGTAATCAGACCAATCCATTTCTCAACCATATTGTAACTTGCAATAAAAAGCGGATTCTGTACAATAACAAAAAACGTTCTTCACAGTGGTTGGACCAAAATGAAGCACCAAAAACCTTCCTTAAGCCCAAGCTCTTCAAAAAGTAGATTATGGTGACTGTTTGAGGGTGTACTGCTGGACTCATTCACTACAACTTCTTAAAACCTGGTAAAACCATTACTGCATAAATATATTGCCATGAAATTGCCAAAATGAATGAAAAACTGCTACTCCTCCATCCCAGACTGGTCAACAAAAGAGAGCCAGTCATTCTTCATGACAATGCTTGACCA
>NC_068998.1:24443805-24465780 GCF_001194135.2 Octopus bimaculoides
CTGGTCAACAAAAGAGAGCCAGTCATTCTTCATGACAATGCTTGACCACACGTTCCACTAATAATACTCCAGAAGTTGAGTGAACTTGGCTACAAAGTTCTTCTCCACTCAGCTTATACCCCAAATCTTTCTCTTACCAGCTACCACTTTTTCAAGCACCTTGATGGTTTCCTGCAAGAGAAGGAATTCAAAAATCAAATTCATCGGCTCCAGAACTTCAGATTTTCATGTTACCAGAATAAACAAACTTGTTGACAAAAATATATTGATTGTAATGGTACTTACTTGGTTGAATAAAATATCTGCATTGTTGAAATATATTGTGATGAATTTCATGTTTCAAAACGTTGCTTACTTTTTACTCAGCCTGGTATAAAGTTCTTGAAGCAAACAGTGATTACTTGCTTCAAGATCAGAAACAAAATTATTTTCATAAAGTAAGGGATTGTCTTGCTTATTTTATTTGATGTCCAGTATTGCAGAGGTTTCCTCTAGGGCTTCCTCCTACTCTAGCACAGATTGGTGCTTTAAACTAATTCCGTTATCATATACTTCTTTTGATAAATTTAGATTGCACCTTCTCTTTCTATTAGCAACAACAGCAACTTGTTGAGTACATTATAAAATAGGTTCTACAGAATGTCTCTTTCCTAGATAGGCATCTTTTATCACATAGTTTCTTGTGTAGATTCTTGCTTTTATTTTCTGTCAATGATATCTTATTTGTGTGTTGTATGTATGTGTGTGTGTCTGTTTGTGTGAGTGTGAGTATGTGTGTCTTTGTGTTAGCTAAAAATTTTATTCACTAAAAGAAAATGTGTCAATCAATCCATTTATATCTCTCAGGATATTTGTTAATACATCTATCTAATTAACTGAATTATGTAATTCTCTGTTGATGCTGCTACTTTTTCTGTTTTGTTTTTGTGTATTTTCCTATTTTTAATGATAGGAAGATATCTTTCTCATAATGATTTTAATTATATTTGTTTGGCTTCCTTTTCATACACAAATTGTGTATGGATGATACTTAACTTTAAAATGAAACTGAAGCAAACTGCCATCTATCTCTCCATGGTACACAACTTTAGCAGAAACAAAGCTTGAATGCAAATTTGGACTTCTATAGGGACAACCATAAAAGATTAGAATCCCATCAGCTATTGTTATTCAGCCTTATGAAAAATAAGTAAGCAGAACTGTGACCAAAGGCATTCCAGCCGTGACCATCCCATGTTTCCTTACAGCACAGTATATTGCATAAGTGAGTGTGTATCCTTTATTCAACATCATGTGGTAAGAATAGACTGCTGTTTCTTGTATGTTGAGCAACTGCATAAATCTGTTACATCAACTAGAACAAATGCCACAATATGTTGTATCAGAATAAATTGTTTTTATCCCATTAACACGTGGCTATTCAAATAACACACACATACACACACACACACACACACACACACACGTCAACAGTAAGTTTTTACATTTATATATATGTATACACTCACGCACACATATACATACATATCTTTCATCTTTTATCCTTTACTCATTTCACTCATTGGATTGTGGCCAGGCTGGGGCATCACATTGAAATGTTTCACTCAAACAGATTGACCCCATCACTTGTGTTTTTATTATTCTGTTACTTATTCTAGAGGTCGTTTATGCTGAACTGCTAAGTTACAGCAATGTAAACAAACCAGCACTGGTTGTCAAGCAGTGGGAAGGGGAGAGCAGAGACAGACAAACAGAAAGTCACGCATACACACTCACACACACACACACACACACACACACACACACACGACGGGCGTCTTTCACTTTCTTATTTCTTTATTTCCCACAAGGGGCTAAACATAGAGGAGACAAACAAGGACAGACAAAGGGATTAATTCGATTACATCAACCCCAATGCATAACTGGTACTTAATTTATCGACCCCAAAATGATGAAAGGCAAAGTCGACCTCGGTGGAATTTGAACTCAGAACGTAACAGCAGACAAAATACTGCTAAGCATTTCGCCCGGCGTGCTAACGATTCTACCAGCTCGCCGCCTTCAGCTTCTGTCTACCAAATCCACTCACAAGGCTTTGGTAAACTGGTACAGTAATTGAAAATACTTGCTCAAGATGCCACAAAGTAAGACTGAACCTGAAACCATGTGGTCAGGAAACAAACATCTTACTATACAACCAAATGTATTTATGTATATACACATGCATATCAGGCGGCGAGCTGGCAGAAACGTTAGCACGCCGGGCGAAATGCTTAGCAGTATTTCGTCTGCCAATACGTTCTGAGTTCAAATTCCGCCGAGGTCGACTTTGTCTTTCATCCTTTCGGGTTCGATTAAATAAGTACCAGTTACGCACTGGGGTCGACATAATCGACTTAATCCGTTTGTCTGTCCTTGTTTGTCCCCTCTGTGTGTAGCCCCTTGGGGGTAGTAAAGAAATAACATACATATCATACATAACATGCCAACAATTTGGTATTACAAAACAGAGGAAACAAACCTATACTGATGGATTTATTGATCACATCTTATTTTCAGGAATTCAAGTCTTTATTGTGTATGGTGCTGAATTGTTAGAATTATTGTGTTTCAGAGAAAATGCTTTGTGATATTTGCTCCAGTTTAAGGCAGTAAGCTGGCGGAATTGTTATCATGCCAGGCAAAATGCTTAGCGACATTTCATCCGTCTTTATGTTCTGAGTTCAAATTCTCCTGAAATCAACTTTGCCTTTCATCCTTTCATGGTTGGCCAGGCAAAATGATTAGTGGCATTTCATCTGTCTTTATGTTTTGAATTCGAATTCTGCCAAGATCGACTTTGCCTTACATCATTTTATGGTCGATAAAATAAGTACCAATTGAGCACTGGTGTCAATGCAATCGACTTACCCCCTTCCCTGAACTTGCTGGCCATGTGCCAAAATTTGAAACCTGTATTTGTTCCAGTCCTTTGTATTATGAGTTCAAATACTGCTGAGGTCAATTTTGATTTTCATACATCAGGGTTATTAAAATAACATAGAAATCAAATACTGGTGTTGCTCTAATCAATAACCCCCACTCACCTCTTACAAAATCTGTAGTTCTGACCTATGTTAGAAATTATTGTTAACATCTAAAGGATGAATATCAATGCTTTGGCTTAGAAAACTGAGGTTATGAACAAGATACCAAAGATTATGAAATTTAGTCGCTTTTAGCACTTAAAACACAACAGCTTTTTGTATAATTATAGCCAAAACAGGCAGTTGTTTGCATGTATTATCTCCCATACTTTGAATTGTAATTATAAGAGCCTGCTTAAAATGTTGACTTCAGTTAATTGGTATGATTTTGATATAATTAACGAATTAATAGTTATCTAATAATTATAGTGAATTCAATTAAACCAAATAAACTATTTATTCATTGTGATAATTTATTAATACAATTTATTTATTATTCTTATTACTTTATTTATTTTTATTATTTAACCATGTGAGATATTTTTTATTATTTAACCATGTGAGATATTTTTTATTTTCTAATCTAGATATATTGCTACTTAGCCACATGTGATATCGTTTCATGTGAAATAAAAACTATTGAATTTCACAGAAGTGCCATCTAAATATTCTTTATGCATTTTTACAAAGATGATAGATGCAGTGAGTAACTATAATCTAATGTGAAAAAAAAAAAAAAACCTACTCATATTAAAAAAAATAAAACAAAATTTGCTGGAATATTTTCAGATCCTCTGCTTTGTGTGTTGTTAGATCTGCATATTTAAATATATTTCAATATTCCAACGTAAGATTATCTCTTGGAACTCTTCTAAGCTAAAACTGTTCAGTTTGCCGGCATAAAAAATAAAAAGTATTATGCTTCTCTTTTTCTCTCTTTCTTTCTTTCTCTCTCTCTCTCTCTCTTTCTCTCTCACTGTCTCATCTCTTTTTCATTCTTGGTTGTTCTCACTCTCTTTATCTCTCTTCTCATTTCTTGTTTCTATGCCATAATTTATGTCTTTCCATATTTTACTATCTTCATATCTTTTTCCCTACTTATCCCTTATTTCCTCTCTAATCCTCTTATTTTTTCTCCCCCACTTTTTCTTTCCTTCCCCCTCTCCTATTTTTGTCTTTGTTCCATATTCTTCTCTCTTACTCACCTCCATAAACTCCTCCAGTAATCTTCCTCTTCTTCTTTTCCCCTCTCCCATTTACTCTACTCACTCACTTCTAGCTCATATATTTCTGAATCTACCTCTTAGTTAAATTATGAGGCTGTATTGAGTAGTGTTTTTTTTTTTGATAGAGGAAGAGTTACTCTACCAACATATTTGAACACAAACCACAAAGTGAGAGACCATCAACTACAGTGATTGACATGATTTATCAGTGTGTGGATGAATTAATTTCCATGGGCAGAGAAGACACAAGATGGAGATCTTGCTGTACTACTGATCTGTGGTCACAATACATTAATTACAAGAGATGGTGGAAGGCTTTGGCTACTGGAAAGTGTGTGCAGGATGAGTAGTTCGGATGTTGATAGTCTATTAAAAAGAAAGAAAGGTACATATCTACCTTGGTTTGCTAGAAACATTGGAAACAAATGAAAACATGTTTTGTTTCCCAGTCTGGTGACATGGGATGATGTATACATATCTTTATGATTCAGAAATGAAGATTCAGTCCATGAAATGGCATAACACCTCTTCTCCAATGCCTAAGAAGTCTGAGGGCTAGTCATTGATGCAGAAAGTCATGGTAATTGTTTTGGAGGACGTCATTCTGTTTGATTTTTCTGGTGCATGGTTGTACTGTGAACAGCAGACAGTACGCTGAGTTACTCAAAAAGCATAGAAAAGTGATTAGGATGTAAACAATTCTCACTGCCCATGGCAATGCATGGCCACACAAATTTGTGGCAGCAAAATTAGTAATTGACAAATTGAAATGGTCAGTGGTCACCCATCCCTCATACAGCCCAGATTCAGCACCCTCAAATATCCCCTACTAAGTTCAAGGAAAGAAACTCTTCAAGGAAAATGATTTCATGGCACAAAGAAAGTGAAAATGGCTGTGAAGAAATGGATACAACAGCATACACCTAATTATTTACAAAGAGGTTTGAGAGCTGGGTTCTTTGATAGAACAAATGTGCTGTTTGTGATGGAGACTATGTTGAATAGTACCTTTGTATAGAGAGAGTTATTCTATCAACATTTGAAATTTGAATGACCTAGGTCAGTTAATAAAAAGATTATGTCCACTTTCGCATTTCTTTCAGTTTAACCATCATATTTTATCTCCGTTGTGTATTTCTCACTATCTCATTTCATCTTTCCTCCCATCTCTAACCCACCAGACTCACACACTTAAATAATTTGTTAGAACTATGAATTAATTTTCATATCTATATACACAGCAACATTCTCTCTACTTTCATACCAATTAATCAATACATTGCCATAAATTTGTAAACTAATATCATTAAACTAATTTGTTAATTTACTTTATCACTTAGATTAAAACCATAGTTTCATCATGTCTTCTATTAATTAAATCTCAACTTTGGAGAGGTAAAAAACTAATATTAATTAGACACTGAAAGTAGGTCATTGTTGACTCAACAATAACATACTATGTTACATGTATTTATTTTTATCCACCTTGAAAGATAGCAGACAAATATTTGAAATAGACACTTAGAACATAGTGGTTTAAGTTCTGAAAGATACGTGTTAGACTCTACATTGCTGGGAAGGAATAATGAGAATGAAACATGTTCATACTAGTCACTGTACTTATCAAAGATCTGTTCCTGCCCTGCCCTACACTCTACTTGATTCCTAACCAGTTCTCTTCTTTGTCTTCCACAGCAAAAATTATCATTAACACTAATGTTTCTCTTCTTGTCAAGTATAATTTCATTTGATTAATTTCTTTTTTCTTTTCTTTCATTTATTTTTATACTAACTACATTAGTTTGTACTTAGTTGTATACATTGTAATGCTTTTATTCTGATACTGCATTATCTCCGTCACTTCTTCCTCCATTAGAGAATAAAAGAAACAATTCTGTTGTTTTTTTGTCTCTTGACCATTCTACATTTTACCACCATCACTTTCAAATATTTTGTTACAGATGTATAATTTAATTATATTTCTATTGTGAATTGAAATAAATTCATTCCCAATACTGCAGGCTGTAAATGTCTGAACTCTTGCAAGACCGTATTTTTGTATTTTGTATTATATTGCGTATATATGAGAAGTGTGTATAATTTGTTTATATCATATCTATTCAGCTAACACAATATAGCTATTTAGAATGTTATTTTATTAATCTGATGTTTTATTTATCTGATGTTATCTGCTTATACAGATGCATGATGGAAATAATTACAATAAAAGAAAAATAAACAAATGAGAAACGGGTGGTCAATTTGATACTGTTGCTCCTCTAAGCAGGATAAAGTTACTGCAATAAAATAACATTTGTATTGTGAGATATTGTATGAGCAAGGTTTATCTACATTATTTAATGCCATGTATCTACAACAAAAGTTTGAATGATCTGCTTCTCTTATTTGCTGTCAGTGCTGGAAGGTGTTTTTGTTTTTGTTGTTTTATTCTTTTTTAGGGATCTGTTGAGCTAGAAGTTATATTGGCAGTTATTTGATAACCAATGTTCCTAAATGTGACAGCAACTGTCACTTAATTATCTTCACTGGGATTATGAAGTTGGTTGGTTGCTAGAAGAAAGATCAATAAATATATGACTCAAAATCATTTGCATCTTGGCTTGCTATATATCATTATTTCTTGTATGAAGTACAATTCTTAGCTTAAACATACGTAAAGACATATTTTCAATACATAATAAACACATAGATGCACATATGGATTCATACAAATCAAATGATATGCCATTAAAAGCTATGCAAGAGCTATTTACAAATCTATACAAATGGAAAATTTTTTTAAAACAAATATGATGATATTATTTGTGTAAACATGTGTGTGTGTATGTGTGTGTGCATGTATGTGGAAGGTGCATTCAAAACGTACCTGACTTTATTTTTTCCCACCAAAACCAATTCCTCTTGGACAAAATCCTTTGGATGGAAGCTGATGCCCCCTTTTAATGCATACAGGAAAACTTTTGCACTGCTAGGCTTTGTGACATCCCAGCTGTTGCTCCTAAAGTGCTGATGTGTAGTGCATGCTTGTTGGATTTTTGTCTACACACAAGATGACCAAACAGATATTGCATCAAGTTTTGTCAAGAGGTTGGTGATATGCAAGCTCAAACTATCTCAAAAATTCAGCAGGCCTTTGATAGTGATACCATGGGAAAAACTCACATCATGGAGTGGCACAACTACTTCAAACATGACTGCACCTCAGTGGAGATTGAGGCATGCTCAGGCAGGCCAACCACTAGCTGAAATGAGAAGTTGATTGACTAGGCTTGGTGATTAGTCATGGAAGAAAGTTGTGTAAACAATCCAAGAAATTGCTCACTATGTGAGAATAAGCACAGGATCGGGCATTCCATCTTAATAGGGGATTTGTGCATGCAGAGTGTGTCAGCAAAATTCATTTTCAGGGTGCTGGCAGAGCAGCAGAAGCAGCTCTGCATGGAAATTGCTCATGACATGCTGGATTGTGCAAACCACAGCTCAGACTTCATGGAGACCATCATCACTAGTGATGAGATGTGGGTTTATGGTCTCTGCTCAATGCATTCAGGCATCTTGCATGAAAACGTTTGACAATTGTGCACTACACATCTGTACTCTAGGCCTAACAGCCAGGAAATGACATGGCCTCCTGGAGTAAAAATTTTAAGGCATGAACAGAAAGGGTGGTGTCACCACCTACCTAAAGGAGTGCCCACACAGCACTAGTTTTGTTAGAAAAAAATAAAGTCAGATACATTTTGAGAGCACCTCATTTGTATACACACATACACACAAAAAGAGAGAGAGAGATGATGATGATGATGGGAGACAGAGATAAAACTGTAACACAAACAGTATGAAAAACTTGATAAACCAGAAAAATGTTTTGTTATTAGTTTTAGATTCAGAGAGAAAGAAATGACAACATCTTAACGTTTCAAATATAAGTCCTTCATCAGAGCAAGAAGAGAAGAAGAGGTAAAAAGGAAAAAACAAAACAAGTAAAGTAGCTATATGAAAAATCCAAAGAAATCCATGTTCAAATCACAAAGCCACTATATACTGGAAATAAATGGAAGACTTCAAGAACACAAGAGCAAGAGTGGATCAAGTGGGTGTAATGTATATAATTCTGTGTGTATTTATGTATGAATGCAGTTTTTTAGGACTGTGTGTATGTGTGCGTGAGTGTGTGTTTAACTTGATCTTTAGCTCTGTGGTAGTAGTTGTCTTAGTGTAAGTATAGTAAAATTCTGTGTATATGAATAGTGCTTGTGTGTGTGTGTGTGTGTTGTCTTGTCTAGCAGTGTGCACACGTGCGTATGTAAGTTTGTGATAATGTTGAATGTTTGCACATGTATTTATTGTTTGAGTGCATGTGTATGTTGGTTTTACTGTAGTATGTGTTTACTCTCTGCTTTCAAGTTTCTTTGCTTGCTATGTTTTTTTTCAATATATCAGTAATGATATTGCAAGTGATTGGTAGCATAGTATGCATTTGTATATAGAATCTCTACAAGGCCTTTCATCTTTCTAGAAGTAGCAGTTAAATCTTCATCAAAGCATACTTTATTGTACTAAAAGACACATTTAAAAATATCTATCTGTTAGAAAACCCCAATACTGCAGTATTCATCTTGAGAGAGTATCAGTATAGACGTGACCCACTAGCTATTTGTGACATCATTGACTTGTTCATCACTTTTCTTTCTATATCAGTAGCAACAAAATTTGTCTAAGTACGCAGTTAATAGAGAACATTTATTGCTGATGATGAACAAATACACAGAAATCCTGTATCAAGCAATTCCACCACCACTACTGGATGCTTTTCATCTGTAACAAATATTTCTGTGCTTTCTAGCACTACATGTCTATATTAGATGCTTTCTCAAGACAAATACTACAGTGTTGTGGCCATCTTATAGTATATACATATTAAGTAGGATAAACAAAATGCTATCAAACTGTACATGTGAACTGGCATACACCCAAGATGAAATGAGTTGAATATACATTTATAGATGAATATACGTTTTCTCAGAATCACCTATGTTTAAATGGAATATGGTAAATTCTAGAATTTAGGAATGAGCAAGATCTATGGAAGTTTATCTACTGAAAAAATTATATAACTTATACAAACAAAATATCATGAATTCAAGTTTGCTTTGCATTAAATGCAGTTACAATTGTAACTGATAGAGCAAGTGCTCTGGCTAAATTTGGTAAAACTTTTAATTGCTATCTTCAACTGTGTTTGGCAAGTGTGTCATATTTATCTTTTTTTTAGATGTTCTGTACAAAAAAAATAGATAAAACAATAAAAGAAATTGTGATGAAGATTATTCATTTAAGTTTAAAGATTAAAATGAATGTGGTTAATAATTACATTGATCTGCAATGGAACTCTGAGCAGAAGACTCAACTACTGAAGGAAATTTAAGCACTGACATTAAAATAAGTGAAGACAATTGTCATTTCATTTTGTATGTCTTGAATAAAAATGAAATAATTTTAAAATATGTTAAAGAGGAGCATGGTGATGATTTGCAATAAATTAATGGTATTACTACAAGATAGAATAATTTATTGTCAATGTAGGAATCATTCTTCTTCTTTAGCAGCAGTGTTGCAACAGTTATAATCGATATAACGCAACCTTTCAACTTTTCAGACAATGAATTTAATGTTATTCATTCTGTTGGCTCATCTTTGGAACCAAATTAAACTGGAGTTGAAAAACTAAGTTGAAGAGATATGACCTTGATCACTGCAGAAGACATATGTTTTTATTCTTGAATAATTTGATAAAATTCTCCAATGTTCTTTTTTACAGAGAAAATGCATCAAGAAAAGAATTAATCCCCAAAGGAATAAAAAGCTGATTAGATTGATGAAGTATCTAAATAACCTTCTTTTAATTGTGGACCAGTTGACTCATTTCTAATTTTGCCATCAGAACCTTTTCAACAAAATATCTCAAAGAAACTATATGAAAGATTGTTAATCACTTTTGTCAGATGAATCCATTACTCCCCTTTTAGTATCTGAACCCATGATAAATGAAGTACTCACTCCATCGAAAGTAATGTCCCCACTACAAGGAATTAAATGTTACCATTTAACAAAACTGCTGTAAACAATTGATTGAAACAGCATTCATTCATTTATGATTAAAAATGCATTGCCAAAGAAATGAAATGAAACCACTGGACATGGTTAGGTTCCCCTTTCATGTCTCTGAAGATGACCATGTTATCAGCTTTGTATTTTGTAGGTCTTGAGTTGGCTTATTATGCAAATTTTAGCATGAAATCTACAGTTACAGTGGTGGCATGTAATAGTAGAGCCAGGACATGCTTTCTTTGCAACTCTGTCATCTAAATTTTCTGGTCATATCAAATCCAGAGTGCTGTACTCCAGAATACAGAGCAAAATCCCACAGTGAGTTATCATGAGCAAGATATTCCCAAGTAAACTGCTCTTCATTGCACTTTTGTCAGACTGTCTTGAAGATGTCTTTGTATTTCTTCTTTGGTCCACTGCCTAGCAGAGAACAAACTGCTAGTTCACCAAAAAGATCTGTTTGAGGAGTCTGGAATTGGACATGCATGCTATATTTCCATTTCACCATAACTGAAATCTGCATTGGAAAGTATAGAAGCTTGACATATTAGCTCTCACAAGCACAGTTGTATTTTTCTTTTTTGGCACATATATGGTACATTGTTCAGGTTTCACAATCATAAAGTAGTGTAGTCCCCACAACTTTGTATATGCCAAGCTTTGTTTTTATAGTCAGGCCAGGTCTTTTCCTTTTCTTTTATGAAGGTGTACAATGCTAGCATCTTTGAAATTTTGTGGAATTAGTTCATGAGTCCTCATTGTAGTCAATAGGGTGAGTAGTTTTACCTGTATTGTCTGTTCATCATGTCTTCAAATCTCAAAAGAAATTGCTTGGGAGCTTTACGATTGGCTAGTCCTTTTGATGGCCAATTGAATTTCCACAGGTGTAAGTGGGTCACTCACTTGATAGTTAGTGGGCACCTGAGGTAGCTGGTTTATTGCCTCTACATTTATATGTGAGGGGCAGAAACAGTTCCTTGTTTTTCTCAATACTATTTATTCAACTTCCATAAAATCAGAGGAGTCATTTCTGCAGTACGGCTCATTGTGATCAAGTTTGTGTGGAAACACCATGAACAATAAATCAATAAATGTTCCTTGGACAATACTGTCAATATCATTGAACTACATTTTGTGATTCGGAAAAATATTCATTTTTGTCATAATTTGTTTAGGGTTTTCTGTACAAGTATCAATATTTGTTTTCAGTGGATCAAATTTTTATGTTCTTCATTCTTGCTTTATGGCACCCAGGTCTCTAAAGCATTCAATATGAGAGTTAAAGAATGAAAAATAAAAGTTTGGGTCTATTCTCAGGAAACTCTTGGGATTCACATTATTCTATTTTGTACTTTCATTTCCTGAGAATGATGAGTTTCAGGGAATTGAGAAGTCCTCTTATACAAACACACATGCATTCAGACTGTGTGCATACATTCAACTTACAGCACCAGCAAATGATCATACACACATACAGATTAAAAGGTCACACAGAAAAATCAAACAAAACACATATTTCTAAAACAGTTATGAAGATAGACATGCATACTTATATATATGAAATACATGGGATGATAGTGTTTAATACACAAACAAAAATCGTAGGCTACATCCAAAAGAAGAGTATTCAGCTGATTTGCAAAAAATCAAGCACCAATACACTTGAACAATTAGCTCATGAGTATGTGGCTCCTTCTCTTTGCCTTCTCAGTCAATACTAAAGTGGTCCCTGCTCTTCTTGACTGACTGGCTGTATATACTCTCCACATAGTCGACCAAAATCACCTGACTCTTCCTTCATAAACTGCATCTGGTCACACCTCCTAAAATTTAATATTTCACTCAGTCTTTTCTTCCCAGAATGAAATTGTAACTCTCTTGGAGGTCTTGTATACACACATACAAACTTCCCTTGCAAATAATGGGCTGCCCATGTTCAAAGTATACATACACTGCATCATTCCCACAACTGATGTAGAGTCAGCAAATGTTAGAAGCATTGTCCCTTCTTTTGTAACTAACTTAGAAATAAAAAGACTACTTTTGTAGTATTCAACTTGAATGCTCAAATTTCTACTTTTAGAAAAAAATCCACAAAAACTGGGTGATATCTACATATAAGATCCTAAATAGTTTGTATTTCAGATAATTTGATATCATAAGGACCTTTATAGAGTTGTTTTATCATCTGGAAACTGCAGCAGAATCTCACTCAAGTCAGTTTATCTCCTTAAAAATAGGGAATATATGTCATCTTGGATATACTATCAATGAAAAATTTCAAGTTGTATTGGTCACAAATGAAGTGTTTTTTCTCATGGGGTCATTCACTCAAGGCAGTCTTTGAGTTAGACCAGAGGTTCTCAACCCTCTTTTATCTATGGACCCCTTTGATTATTATTTTATTCTGGTTGACCCTAATTGCCATTTGATATTTAAAAGCTGGTTTTATAGAAACTTCTTTCAAAATTCCTATTTTGTTTTACACACATTCACTTGTGTAGGTTGAACTATGTAAAATATTAGAGAAAGAAACCTAGTTGTTTCTTGTAAGACATACCAGTACCTACATCTAAGGCAGTACTTACATCTAAGGCAGTACTTACATCTAAGGCAGTACCTACATCCACTATTGTGGATCCTCAATTTACTATTTTGCTGCATGAACCCCACAAAATCTTATATGGATCATCAGGGACTATATGAACCCTAGTTAAGAACCACTGGGTTAGACAATAGAAAGGGTAAAGTGTAGAGACTCACTTCAGTCATGAACCCCCTTCAGTCATGACCATGGGATTTTACCTAGAAAGATACCCCCGAAGGTACAAGTCCAGGCAAGGTTGTTTATGGAAGGCCAGCAGTTGCTCATGCATCCAGTCTCCTCTCTCCACATCACCAATGTTATCCAAGAGAAAAGCAAAGGCCAGTACAACTTGGCACCAGTAATGTCGCAATACATTTCAGCAGCTGAGGGAACTGGAGCAACATGTCCGGGAATTGAACTCACTACCTCATGGTTGTGAGCCTGACAATAACATGTGTTATTATTCAAACATAAGCAACTCCATTTGTCTGTTTCTTGTACATGAATGTTTGAAATTCAGCATGCAAACCAGAAACCATAGAAGAAATCAATCTTAATAGAAAACAAACATAAAATACTTGCAAGTACATCTCACTTGAATTATCACCAATGAGAAAGGGTATTAAGCTGGTACAATTTATAGTGCCCTGGAAAAAAATGCTCAGCAACATTTCTTTTTCTGCATTCAAATCCTGACAACCACAGCTTTTCTTTACACCCTTTCAAGGTCAATAAAATAAAGTAGCTGTCAGATACTGGGGTCATGTAATTCTGTGCCAAAATTTTGAAACAATTATTACCTGCAAGCAATCCCAACAAAATGCATTTATGCATAAAAAAGAAAAGCAAGTATCGTTTGACAATAAATACAAGCAAATCACTATTAAATTATACATGGGGATATCAAGCCATTTTAAGAGCATGTCCTTGAAATGTTACTTCCTATGAAGTATGACAAGGTAACCAAAATAATCCAGAACAACATGTAAAAATCCAGAAAAATCTCGTCACTCTAAAGATAAATATACCAGCAGAAATGGGTGTCAGTGTTGTTATTGGAACATAAAAATATAAACAAGAAATAAACTCAAGCATAACCAGTCTGACATCATTAATGGGATCACAAAATAAAATTAGACTTTGTTCTGGATATCAACTGGTTAGGGAAACAACAAAGATGTTTTATGAATTATATATATTCTATGTGCAACAGTACATTATAGTTAGCATGTAATTGCTTGCATGTATGCAACCTAGCAGGAACAAGCACTTGGTATGCAGTAAGTGAAGAAAAAATACAAAAAAAGAAATGGCAGATTCCTAAGTGGTTTCTCTTAGAATTTTCAGTGCAAACATTGCATATGTGAATGTGCAGGAGTGTGTGCATGCATGTGCAAGTGTGTGTGTTAGAGAGACACAGAGAGATGGAGAGAGTAAGATGGAAAGAGAAAGAGAGAGAGAAAGAGAAGTGGAGAATGAAGAAAAAGCTGAGAATTTGTGCTTATGCATGAATGTCTAAAACCATCAGTATGTGTTTTTGTGCATGTTCTATAGCTCTTGTGAGATTCTCTGCATTTTAACAGCCAAATAAATAAGTAAATAAAGAAATATATATTGATAGAGTGTAAAACTTCTCTCATCTTTTCAACCTGAAATTGTGCAAAATTTCTACCACATTCTTCAAAAGGTGAGAAAAAAAAAAAATGAAAATGTGCTTAGGTCCCCGTAACTTAGCGGTTCGGCAAAAAGAGACAGATAGAATAAGTACTAGGCTTACAAAGAATAAGTCCTGGGATCGATTTGATTCGACTAAAGGCGGTGCTCCAGCATGGCCGCAGTCAAATGACTGAAACAAGTAAAAGAATAAAAGAATAAGAAAACGTTCCCACAGCAGTTTTTAGAGTTATGGAGCTAATTCACAACACCCATTTATTTTTAAGTTTGGGAGATATTTCTGAGAAATATACATTTTTAGGAAATAGAAACAACTGATTAAATCTGTCTACAGCATGCCAAAATGGAGAAACTGTCGGAAAACTGCTGATGATGGTCATTATACTGAAGGCTAAAAAAGTGACGATTATGATGATAATGATGAGTTTTAATATATTTGACAACCATATTCTTCCTAGGTTTTGATACGGTAGAAAGTATTTTGCAACTCTTTCAAGATAATCATCATTTCTATCTTTTATTAAATTCCAAAGATATCTTCGTTTTGGTTTCCACATTAAATTCCTATCTTCAAAGGAAAAAGTTTTTGTACTGTAGTTCCTAATATTAGCAGCTGCTTATTTCACTGTGACTATCAGAGATGGTTTTCTAGCCCACTCACTACTACGTGTAGCATTGATCACTGATACTCACCTATTCAAAGCAGCACTAATGGTTACATAATCTCAACACACATGTATTTGCTCCAGCTGATGACTTTTACCATTTTTAGACATCCGTATCTTCATCTCATTTCTGATTTAGCATGACAAAAAATATAATATCTATCTATATTGAGAAAGGGAGCTGATAATACACAGTTTAAATCATGTGAAATCCTGTCCTTTGACAATGAAGGTTATTATTCTGCTTGATCTCTGACTCTAAATGGAAACTAAACAGCAGTTATCAATTTATTATAAAATGTTTGTTGTTTGCCACAGTTTTCAGATATGAATAACTTTTCTTTAACATTACATTCAATTTGTATATCTTTCTGATACAAAACAGCTAAGAGGTATAAAATTTGTTTTCTCATAAAATTGCTACTTCATTTTATTATAAGAAATTTGACATTATTTTCAGTATTGAGTCCTACATCTGTAAATATACTTTTGTTATACTTCAACTTGCTTCAAAAATATATCTTTTATCTTTTATCTCTTATTGTTTCAGTCATTGAACTGTGGCCATGCTAGAGTACCACCCTGGAAGGTTTTATTTAATCAAATTGACTCCAGTACTTATCTTTTTAAAAGCCCATTGCTTATTCTTTCAGTCTTTTTTGCTAAATCACTAAGTTATGGAGATGTAAACAAACTAACACTGGTTGTCAAGCGGTGAATTCAAACTCAGGCAATATGTGTGTCTGTGTATATATGGGCTTCTCTTAGTTTCCATCTCCCAAATCCACTTACAAGATTTTGGTTGGCTTGAAGCTAAGGCAGAAGACACTTGCCCAAAGTGCAAGGCAATGGGATTGAACCTGGAGCCATGTAGTTGGGAATCAAACTTCTTACCCACACGGCTATGCCTGTGCCTTCACTCCTTTCATAAAGCAGAGAACCATTAACAGTTACTGACTCAAATAAAGATGTAGTGTTGCTGAATTACATTCTAGATGAGACAATAACAGGTTGAATAAGCTGTCAGGTAAAACTTAAAGTCTCAGTCAATACAAGTTTTAATAATTATGTTATCGTAGATAACAATATGAATCAAAGAATAACATAATACAAAAGTAGTGTGATTTATTCTCTTGTGTGACCAAAGCCATATTCTTATTATTACACTGCATTCCTAACTAAGATGCATTAATGTCACTTACTTTAGTCAGACTTGCTAACAAAATATTCCTTTCTACTGCATGGTTACATGGAGAACAGGAGCAAAACTATTTCAGTAAAATATTGATTTCTGAAGAAAGAGCAAGGTTTTATATTTGATGGATAAGTTATAATGAAGCCACCCACTTTCCACCAGTAACAAATTGAATCTTATTTTACCAACTCCTGACAAATGAAAGATAAAGTTGAACCTGGCAAGAATTGAATACAGACTTTAAAGGGATGTAACTAAATGTCATTGAAAAAAATTCTTCGGTGATGCTCTCCTGATTCTGTCAATCCAGCCAGTTTATTTTAAATACTAATAATTGCAATAACTGTTTAATGTTTAGATTTGTAGCATATCGGGCCACCATCATTGGGTAACCCTATCCCGTACAAAACAATTCTCTTCAATGAAAACGAACACACTGGATAAATTGAATAACAGCATAACAAATATTATTTATTATGAGGTGTTCAGCCTACATCTTGGGTAATGGAATTGCCAGGTCACCCTTTATGGTTGGCGTGCAGACGGTGTCGACACTGGTTTATTAAGTCATTCTTCAGCCTCCGAAGAAGTTTGCTTGACTCAAAGGTAGAGCTACAGAGCAGCTCTTAGTGGTCCTGTGTCTTCGAAGGTCTAGCACGCTAAGAGGTCCAGAAAAGGTGGGAACGCATTGATATGGGCTGACCACGCATTTGCATGAGGGACTTCCTGCATGCCTTCCGGAAGACATGTCCCTGCGCATGCGTGGATGAACTTCCCAAAATGGCGACTGGTATTAAGCATCACTACAGATCTGTAAAATACATGTCTGCAGTTTAATGACTGAAACAAGTAAAAGATTAAATATTAAATTTAACATTGGATAAAGAAATGCTGAATAAGCTGTTATTGAAGTCCTAATGATCTTTGATCGAACATCAGGAACTCGGCTGTCAAATGTCTCATCTAATCTCATCTTTTTTTTGTCCATTTATTCTTAAGATAATCGGAGGGGCAGAGTTTTCTAGCACACCTTCCATTGAGTCCTGTCAGATGCAACTATCTTCAATTGATTTGGATGGATCCTCAAGTAAGTCTAACCAATCCCATAGATCCAGCCATCCTGATTGTGGTCTACACTTGGGTCTCCTGCTAGTTGGGTTTGACTGTAAAATCTGCCCAGTAGTTCTTTCCTGAGACCTTCTCATCACATGTCCATAGTAATGGAGCTGTGATTTCTCAATTTGGAGAAGTAACAGCTCTACATGGAGTACCTCTCTGATCTCTGAGTTACTCACTTTATCAAGTGACATTACTGTCAAAATGTGTCCTTCTTTATTTAAGATGTTCTTAGAGATTATATGTTCTCATTCTAGAAATTGCCTTTATGTAAGTCAATGAAGATACGTCAATATAATTGCTTAAAATAGGCAAATCTCCTTCCAAACTCACTCTCTCTTATTAGAAAAGAAAAGAAAACATCTTGGACAAAGTATTGCTAGATATAAAAAAGGACACTATGGCCATGGATGTCTGGAATATCTTTTATTGATAGTCCTGCTCAAGTGAGACTACTATTAGAATTACTTTCCTTATATCCTTATTTGCTTAATAGTTAAACAAGATTTTACCTCAATAGTTTACCTGCCTTTATCTGTGGGTGGGCTGAAAAGTTCATAGGCTGACTATGGAGGAGTGATGCTAGAGCTGCAAAACCTTGCATGCATTAATTTCAGCCTTTATTATTAATAACTACATTGTTTCTTTACAGGTAAACTGACATCTGACTGTTCAAAGAAGACTTCAAATCTAACCAGTAACAACTTCCCTTGAAAATGGACAAAACTTGGCATGGTGGTGTTATCAATAACCTCTTGAAAAATATAATATAAACAACATTCATGCTGATATGGTTGCTACATTATTAGATGACACTCCAGCTTTAACTACAGTGCAAAAGTGGGCAGCTGTATTGAGGAGGGGGAAGGAAGAAGCTTGAAGATGACTCGAGGTCTGGATGTCCTGAAACTTCCACCACTGGGGAAAACATTGATCATGTTCACTACAGGCAATTGATGATAAATCGAATAGCTATTAGCATATCCCGTGAAAATGTTGAGAATATTCTGCGCAATGAAGGTAGCATGGCGAATGTTTCTGTTCAGTGAGTTTCATATCTACTGACACCTGATCAAAAGCGTACCAGGATGATCCCATTATGAGAAAATCTGACGTTGTTTGAGGTAGATCCAGCTCATTTCCTTGTATATTTCCTAACCCAGGATGGGTATTGGCTTAGAGACAATTCATGTGATGAAAACACCCATCCTCACCTGCTCCAAAGAAGGCCAAGGTCGTTTCACCTGCAGGAAAGGTGATGGCCTCAGTTTTTGAGGATGAAAAAAGACATTGTATTTATTGACTATCTTCAAAAGGACCACACCAGCAATGGAGAGTATTATGCCAACTTGTTGAGGCAGTTATGAAAGGCTATCAAGACCAAATACCCAGGAAAACTGAAGAAAGGTATCTTGTTTCATTAGGACACTGTTCCAGTACACAAGTCCTTGATTTCAATGACTGTTGTGCATGATTGTGGCTTTGAACTGGTTAATCGACCCCTACCCCCACCCACCCACATATTCTCTTAATTTGTCCCCATCTGATTATTATCTGTTCCCCAACTTGAAGGAACACTTGGCTGAGAACCAGTGTCACAGTGATGATGACATCATAACTGCTGTTGATGACTTTTTTGACCAACAGGATGATAACTTCTTCATTAATGGGATCCAAGCACTGCAGTATCAATGGATGGAGTGTGTGAACCTCAAGGTAGGCTATACTGAAAAATAAACTTCATTTGGTCATATTCCATGAAAGTAACTTGATCAGCCTAAGAATTTTTCAGCCAATCCTGGTATATCAAAAAAAAAAAAAAAATTCATATTTTTTTCTAGCTCACAGTGAAAATACTCAAAATCAAGATAAAACAGTTTCTCAAAGAGATACTAACAAGCAACAGTTCTTTCACAAGTAGTTTCTTGTTTCTATCTCTACTGAAGAAAACAACAAAAAAAAAAGACGGAAAAAAGAAAGAAAAAATAAGAAAAATAGAGGCATGTGACAGAAGTATATAGTAAATGCAGTAGCTACTTTTCCTCTCTGCTGATCAAAATAAGCTTGATTTATAATGTCATTTCAACATATTTTTAATGCAGATTTTCTCCAAGTAGAAATTTTCTTCAGAAAAATAGGACATGCCTAGTTAAAAATGAATAATAAATAAATAAATAATAAACAAATAAATAAAAAAGAACACATTTTCCTGTGGTGAATAGCTGTTGACTGACTTGTAAGTTTAAATGAAATGTAAAATCACAAAGGAATTGTTACTTTTTACTGCTACAGAATATTTTTGAAGTGATGGTTATTTTTATATTTGAAAGAATGTTTCCAACACTTCTTCTGCATCCAGTTGTGCGGACATACACTTTTATGATTATTATGGAAATGAATTAAATCATATAAATTAGTTCAAACATACATGCACTCATGCACACACACACACACACACACATACGTTCATGCATACATATTTACACGTGTGTGCTCATACACATGCATACAAACATTTGTAAGCTAATGATTTTTTTTTTTTTTTGTTATTTCTGTATCAGCTTTTTAACTGTTGGTAGAATACATTCAATTAAAATTCTAAATTGTTGTAAAACTAATATATTTAAAGTAGTTGTATACTGCCAACTTAACGTGACAGTCCCAATAAGGGAACATACTACTGCTATTTAGCCCTAGGAAGCTGGAGATTTAGAAATGTATTATTTCTGAGAGATTTAGAACTGTATTATTTCTAATATATTTAATACTAATGAAACTGTGGCAATCTCGTTTGACAATCCATTACATCAAACATTAGAAAGTTTTGTCCTTGATGATTTTAGTTCAAAACTGAGTTTCCTCATCTCCGTCCAATGTTGACAAACTATGCCAATAAAGGAACCTCTGCACCACTGCTTAACCTACTAGAATTAGCAGTCAAATTTCACTCTCAAATCACAAAATGTTGAATATCTTGGAAATCTAGTCAAAGAATATGCAAACACACATTTCGTAATGTTGTCTTAGACACATATAGTGAAAATATGTGATGGTCATAACTGGAATACCTTTGACTATAAGTCAATTTAATCAGGGCTGACTTAGGTGTGACAATGTGTGGTAAGAAGTTTGATTCCCAGCAACATGGTTCTGGGTTCAGTCCTACTATGTAGCACTTAGGGCAAGTGTCTTCTACTATAGCCCTGGGCTACCAGATGCTCGAGAGGATTTGGGAGTTGGAAATGGAAAGAAACCCATTGTACATACATACATGTGTGTTTGTGTGTGTGTGTGTGTGTCTGTCTGTCTGTCTATCTATCCATCCATCCATCCATCCATCTATCTATCTGTCTATCTATCTTATTGAGTGTCTTAGTGTTTGTCCCTCAGATGACTGCTTGACAACCAGTGTTGGTTTGTTTACATCCCATAACATAGTGGTTCAGCAAAAGGGACCAATAGAATGCTACCAGACTTAAATAAGTGTTGAGGTCAATTTGTTCAAGTAAACCCTCCAAGAAGGTGCTACAGCATGACCAGAGTCAAATGACTGGAACTAGTGAAGGGTAAATTAGTAAGGGAAAGTGTGGTAATGTGCATCACTCTAAGAAGCCCTCCCTGGCTGGTGTGACCAATGCCAAGCTCCATATCTCCTAGACAGCAAAATGTCCATATGTTCTAGTCAAAAAAGAACATATATGCTACAATATAAGCTCCTGTTGAATTAGTCACAGCATATATTTCTCCTCTATGGAGTAGAGACGTGGGCCCTCTTAAAGACCCTAGCAAAGAGGATCAATAGATTTTGATAGGAGAGCCTGGAGAACCATGGAGAACATCAGATGGTACCATCATGATTACAACAAAGAACTCTGTGTGTACTCATCAGCCTACAGTATTCCACCTCATGTCGCATGTGCTGGTACGGACATGTTCTCCATTTCCGGCTAGATCATCTTACCATGACTTTACTCTCATTCAACATAGCAGCTGCAGGCTGGAAGAGGTTTCATAGCAGACCCTGCACCAGATGGTTAGACATGACTGGAGAAAATCTCCAGGCTCTCAACGTCACCTTGGAGGATGCAGAGTAGCTAGCATATGGCCGTCAGCAATGGAGATCACTGCTGGACCTGGTCAGCTCTATGTATGATGATGTCTTGGAGACTGGTAACCTGGTACGACACCAGCCTCATCAAGCATGAAGTAAAGCAATATATTCCTGTATCCTGTTAGCATCATTTACTAGTGACCTAAACATAAGTTTTGGTCACTACTAGAGGATGACATGGCCATTACCCAATAGCATATTTTATACATTCTCTTTTACTCTTTTACTTGTTTTAGTCATTTGACTGCAGCCATGCTGGAGCACTGCCTTTAGTCGAGCAAATCGACCCCAGGACTTATTCTT
>NC_068998.1:24465790-24467574 GCF_001194135.2 Octopus bimaculoides
GCCTTTAGTCGAGCAAATCGACCCCAGGACTTATTCTTTGTAAGCCTAGTACTTATTCTATCAGCCTCTTTTGCTGAACCGCTAAGTTACAGGGATGTAAACATACCACCATCGGTTGTCAAGCGATGTCGGGAGGGACAAACACAGACACACATACATGCATATATACGACAGGCTTCTTTCAGTTTCCGTCTACCAAATCCACTCACAAGGCTTTGGTCAGCCCAAGGCTATAGTAGAAGACACTTGCTGAAGGTGCCACGCAGTGGGAATGAACCCAGAACCATGTGGTTGGTAAGCAAGCTACTTACCACACAGCCACTCCTGCGCGTTTAAAAACTCTCCATTCCTTTAAAAAATATCATTATTAGTCAAAGACTATAATATATCTTGTTCTTGCTTAGTCCAAGGTCAGCCTTGGCAGAGCAGTTCCACAATGGAAAATGTTTTAGAACTGACCATTATTTCTAGGCATCATGTATGAGGAGGTATTGAGAGATTCCTGGCTTTAAGGATATCATGAAAGGCTTGGTAGGAGGCCCAACCTTCCAAGTTCTTTTACAGGGTTAAAAAGAAACTGAAGGACCACTGCAATAAGTGTGTAAATCTGAGAGGGGAATATGTTGAATAAAATCAAATCCGAATAAAAACAGTTTCCTTCAGAATGGTTATTTTTTGTTGATGGGATTAATGAATTGAGAAGGCCAATTTTGGTTTTTAAAAAGGTGGGAACTAACTTTACAATGAAACATTTGTGGATTTTGTTGCAACTTCAGTTCTTTACATTTTATTTGTAGTTTAGAAATAGATTCTTTCTCCGGTGGTAAGAAATTTAAGAAATAAAACCAAGAATGGATATGAATAAAAGAATGAATGAATGCATGTATGGCTACATGCATGCATAGATATATAGTTATATAGCCAGGAAAAATTGGCTAAGGCAGTGATTCAATTGAACTGGTGTATATATAATAGAATAAAGGTATAAATAAGCAAACATCTGGTACCAGGTCAGATTATGACATTTATATATTTAAACATTGACAAAACTTGAGGGTGGAAATGAATGTGACAAGAATTTAGATTACTAAAGGTCAATAAAAGATCTGTTGAGCAATGTTCATAATGGTTGTGATATAGGATGATATTTTCCTGGAACAGTTTTGATTCTACAATGGCCAGCTTTATCTACTATCTGATACCATACTTTAGCCTTACAATGCTTGACATAAATCCACCCACCTCCACCATTTTCACTCAAATAATCCCCTTTTAGTAATGGGGGCTTTTTGCTTTTCTCTTGTTTATTTATTTACATATTTTATTTATTGGCTTGCAAGTTTATATGACAACTTCACTAACACCAGGTGCACAAAAAAGTACCTAGTCACTGTCAAGTGGTTGGTGTTAGGAAGGACATCCAGCCACAGTAATCATGCCAAATATGACACTAGAGTTAAAAAGATGAAAGCTTGCTTGTTACAGTTACATACACCACTAAAATACCCTGTCCAAAACCATCATTCAGGGCACAGTTGAGATAGGGTGAAAGAGAGTACAACAGAAAAAATCTTGGTCTGACGACATCAAGGACTGGAGAGGTCATAATACCCAACCCTACTCTACATGACAGAGAACAGAGACGAGTGGTGATGGCTGACTGTAAAAACATCAAGAGTAGCACCCCCAATACCTGGCTGCATCAGTTAAGGGACCTTGATGATGTCAGGCAGACAGCTATAAACATACATACATATATATATATATATATATATATATATATA
>NC_068998.1:24467801-24474672 GCF_001194135.2 Octopus bimaculoides
TGTGTGTGTGTGTGTGTGTGTGTGTGTGTGTGTGTGTGTGTGTGTGTGTGTGTGTGTGTGTCTTTTCATTAATGTTGCTTGATTGACACTGTTTGGTCAGTGGTGATACTCATATATAACCTGCAGTTAGTTCAGCTTTTCAGTTGCAACAGTCAGCAATAAGGAATGTTATCATGAAAGGAAGCCGACCATAGAATATTACTTCAAGGAGTCTCAACCAATCCATACAAGCAAGGAGAAAGCAATTACTAAAATAATGATGATGATTACTTTATACACAGAATAGAATGTGACTTTCTAAAGGTGACTTTCCAAATTGCATATAATTGTTTCCACTATTTAAGAGACCATAAACTTTGATGGAATGGATCTAATTTTGGAGTAACCAGATATTGAATGTAATGTGAGTGTATACTTATTATTCAGTAGATATAATCTGCTTAATTTAAGCAGTCTTATGCTTGCAAATGCAATGGATCTAAAACTCAAGTGCACTCTAGATATACAACTCTGATAAGAAATAATTCTCTCAAGGTTGGTTATGGTGGATACAGTGTGACAGTTAGCAACAATGTGATATGATTCTTAAGAAGGAATTATATTGAATGCACTTGTTTAATAATCTCTTAGTATTTGTTGCTACTATAGAGCTGTTTTCTCTCAGTCATCTTCACATGATAGTCTTCCACCTTAATAGCAAATATACTGTAAACATTTCTTTGTCAGGTTTATACAACCATTTCTTTTACTGAAATCCTATTAAGTATTAATCTGTACATAGGCAGAATAGGACTGCTGATATTTGTCTTATAGGCATAGAAATGTGAATAGTTGATGGTATATAAGAACATTCGATGAGAACACAAGCAAGATTCTTCAAATAATAACAGTTTTGGAAGAATATGTTCAAATGTATGTGATACAGGCAATGTAATATAGTTCTTAGGAAGAAGTTATATTGAATGTACTTGTCAATTAATCTCTGAGCATTCATCACTTTTAGGGATTAGTTTTCTTTCAGTTATGTTCCCATTTGAAAAAGAATGTCATGCTTAAAATTCTCATTTTGGATTTAAGTCTCTTACATTTTTAGAGATATTCCTATCCAAAGATTTTCAAATATTAAATAGATATATTAACATCTAGCAACTAGTATCTGGTATATCAAATGCTATGATATTCACAACATCTAGATAGATGTTTATAGTACCATAGATCACGATTATTATTAATATCTTTATTACTCATAATTTGGGAAATAAATGGAGAATTTCTTTATCTTACTTCCAAAATGTTTAGGCACTTCTTTAGGGAATAATGTAGAAATGTTCAAGAGTAACAAATGCTGCTTTGATTGTTGAAGGAAATTGATATAAGTTTTGAGCAAAGGGAAGAATGATGTGTATTTTGTATTGTTGCTTGTGGATTTGTTCGATTCACAAATATCATAACCACAGGAAGCTGTGGCAAGGCTTAGTGAATATTTTATGAACATGGGCTTTTGCATGTCTTTAAAAGTGTATTTCTTGCATTCACATCTTTATTTTGCCTCATGAAAACTTAGTTTCTTTATGGCAAGAAACATGACAGAAGGTTTTATGAAGATGTTGTTACAATAAAGGAAAGGTAATAAGGCAACTTGGAAGCGTCCATGGTAGTAGACTAGATACAGTATCTGGTATGAAGAGTGCATGAAAGAAATATGTGGTCTTCAAAGCACTTTTAATTTTCGCTCTGTTCCATATTTTCTGACTTTGTCAAACATTTAATTTGTTAAATACATTTAGTTGGAAATTTTTGAACAAATTAAGGATAAAATTCCAAGTTTGTCAATAATTTTGCCTGTCAAATACATTTATTTGAAAAATTCCCAGTAAATTAAGCATGAAATTGATTTATTTTCTATTATCATAGCAATAGAAATAAAAGCAGCGCATAACTCTAGGTGAATGTTAAATTATGTGAAGACGAAATACAAAGAAAACGAATTCCCCAAAATATCGATGTTTTGCAGAAATTAAAATAGTGTTCTAAGTTTAGTATCAAAAATACATATGGGTAGCATAAGCCCATAGATGAACAAAACATGTTACCCAGTGTTATTAATGTATTGTTATGTTATTAATATACTTTGTTATGGCAAATGTATAATATTATCACTAGGTAATACATTTTTGTTATGAAAAATGGTGTAAGGCTTATTTAGATATCTAGTGGTCTATCTGTATTTTAAAGTTCTATAGTATTTTCATGTTTTATTAAATTCTTATAAATATCTCCTCATGTATCATTATTATGTCATTTCCTATGCATTTTATCTTAAGAAAGGAGACTTGAAGAGCAGCAAGTTTACTCTTAATATTGAGTTTAACTTAAGTTGAAGTAGAATATATATTGTATTGCTAAAGAGTAGAATTTAGGATGCCAACAACACTGTACTAGTCGGAGAAAAACATGACTTCATAAAGTTAACCACAAAATAATGATAATTGAAAGGATATGCTTTCAAAGCAGTATTCATTTATGTTTGTTTATATTTATAGTACTAAATCTTTCAGTCATCTTTGCCTCTCATCCTTCTGGAGTTGATAAAATAATGTAACAGTGCTGGGGGTCAATTTAGTATTTTTACAAGACATTGCAAATACAAGTAGAATTTCAAAAGAATATTAAAACTATGACCAAATTAATTATTAACACCTTCTTTGAACAATATTAACAATGTGAATAAAATGGTTCCTGCTTGGAAGCTGAAATACTTTAAAAATTGTGAATAAGAGCACTTGTTGCTCAGCTCTATTTGACGTGCAATGATTCTTTTCATATGTTTACAAGCAAGTTATTTTTGAATTAGTTTTCTTACTTTCTAACATAATAAATTCTCAGAGGCTATGCATATAGTCTGTTCAAGATAGATTAATCACATTTCATATACCACATTTCTAGATTATGTTCAACTCAAAATCAATAGCAATATTGAATGCTAATGAAAATAATTTTCTACCACAAAATATGATCCAACATATGGTTATTAAACTAACCAGAATTAGCAGCCATATATAGGTGGGAGTAAAAATCTGCGTTTTTGTTCAAATGCTTTCAGCAGAGTAAATGTCACTTAACTAACCTGAAATAGCTTTAAAGCAGGCTACATGCTAAGCCTACTACCCAAGTTTGACCTAATCTCTGAGGAAAAACAATCATTCGTTCTTAACTGGATTTGTACACACAAACAGACAGAACTAAATTACTATGGAAAAATTTTCAGTAATACTGCAGTGTATTTTCGACATGCAGAACGTAGTTAAGTGCAGGCTAGCAACTTTAATATAGTAAACCATAAAACAATCATTAGAATTGATGAGAATTTTGAAAGATAAGATAAGGAAGTAAAGTCTAAAATTCCAATTAATAAACAATGAAATGGTGGAACATGCAAGACAGTGAATGTAGCTATTGGTGGTTACAGAATATTAGGCATTAGCTCAGTTCTCTACTATTTCTGCTAGCTTATTGCCTTGGTTTGTTTGTCCTTATGTCTCTTTTTGCATGTTAACATGAGTTAGGCAGATGTATTACTGAGTCATTGTTTAACAGGTGAATACTTTTCTTTTCTCTAAGCTGTTTTTCAAGTATAGTATCTTTTATTCCACATGTCTTTAAAGGTGCAAAGATAGGTTGATCTACTTACAGTAGAAATTTCAACCACATTGGTTGTAGCTCAGTTTGTTGTGATTTTCAGAGAAGTACAAATGTAAACAAACATATAATATACAAGCAGGTTTACACATACATTGCAAGAACTTAACCATAGTGTGGCTGGACTACCAGAAGGCTTTTGATAGTATGCCACATGGGTGAATTGTCAAGGCTTTACAGTTAGCTAAAATCCCACAACCACTATTGAGTGCCAATAAATGCCTGACCAGGATACGGTACACCACTTTACTCCCTGGGAGTGATAAGGAACAAATTGATTGGATAGTATTCACTTCCAAAAGGGCATCTTTCAGGGTGATGATAGCCTGTCAGTGTTACTTTTCATCTCCTCATTAAACCCATTATCAAACCTGCTCACAAAACATAGTGATCAGAAAAATGGAACCAAAAGTATCCCCCATATTTTTTTGTTAACAAGCTGAAGGTGTATGGGCCAAATATCAACTACATTTTTTAAAAATGGCTGAATCTCATTACCCAATTTTCTACAGACATTGGAATGGAATTTGTTGAGTTCAAATGTACATTTTTGAAAATAAAACATAGAGAAGCTGTCTCCTCCTCAGAAAACCTAAAAATGTTTAGATTGATGATACAACTTCTATAATCAGGTGACAACTTGGACAGGATGAGGATTTCAGATATGATGGACCCATAAATAAGGAGAGGACCAGGAATGAATACTTCTGGAGAGTAAAGAGAATATGGTCATTAAAACCCTCAAATTACAACAAGCATATTGCCCATAACACATTTGCAGTGTCTGATCTCATGCCTACGTTTGACCTTCTGAATTGGTCATTGCAAGAACTCAGTGAGACAGATGTTCAAATTTGCAAGCTACTCAGTGTAACAGGAAAATACAATATCAATGAAGGTGTAGACAGGCTATAATTCCCATGCAAGGATGGTGGCCATGGTCTCAAATTTCTATTTATGTCATATGAATTATGTATTGTGACACTGAAGCAATATCTACACGAGAGGAAAGAGACCAGAAACTATCTTGCCCAAATTTGTGACCATGGTATCAACAACATAATTACGATAACTAATGAATTTGAGGGGAAGTAGGAAATGAGGGCTAAAACTGATCTCTCCCCAAGAAGCATTGATAAAAATAATTAATCAAAAGAATGAAATAAAAAACATGGACTGAGAAAATAGTACACGAGCATTTAGCATGAAAAGCACAAGCCATAAAAGGAATTGATAATATCAAAAGCTTGGCATGGATTACTGACAAATTTATGACATCTCACTTCGTAGTTTACCTCCATGCAATTCAAGAACAAGAGATCCCAACCATATACCTGAAACATGAAAGGCAGAAAACATTGGCAACCAACAAATGTAGGCTGTGCAAGACCAAGACTGAAAACATCAATAACATTATTGCCAACTGTGAGAGAATGTTTTCTAGATATTATCTTCCCATGAAACATGATATGGTGGCCAGAACAGTCTGGAACAGGATAACAAAAATAAATAAATAAATAAATAAATAAATCAATGAATAAAACACAAAGCTGACTATATCGAGACTGATGGGTCAAAAGAATATTGGTAAACTTAAAAATTAAAATAGCTACCAAGTTAAAATACAACTGTCCAGATATTGTTGTCTGGGTCCATCCATCCATACATATATATATATACATATATACATACATATATATACAGTAATGCCTTGATATACGAGTTAATTTGGTCTTCGAGACTGCTCATAAAGCTAAAACTCATAAAGCAGAGCAATGATTTCCCATAGTAGCCATGTTATAAATTGTAATTGGTTCTCAGGAAAAATATTTTACCAATAAAATTTATAATACTCGTAAAAAATGGCAATAAAACATAAGAAAGAAGAAAATATTGTATGTAAAGAAAAAGGAGTGTCAAGATCATTTATAATAAAAAATATTATTATTATTATTATCGCTTTCTGAATCACTTTCACTTACACTAGACTCGCACACATAATCACTTGTAGACACAAACATCAATTCACAAGCACTCGTAGATGAACTTGTGGATTTCTTTTTAAAGCACAAGACTAAAGTTGTTTGCTTAGAAGAAGCATTCTTTTACTCTCTATAAATTTTTCAGTAACAAGCAGAAGCATTTGTTATGGCAGAAGAAACTTTTGCACTTCGTTCAAAATCTGGATCTTGTACTTGAAAAATAAAACTTGTAAACTCAGGGTCTTGTAAAGCGGGTTCTTGTACCTGAGGTATTACAGTATATGACTGTCAACTTTCAGTTCCTGAATATCAAATCCAGTCACTTGCCCTTGATGTTGTGCTGTAGGACCTTGGCCTCCCTAATAGCAACATAGATCCAAGTGGATGGCGCATCAAATTTTAGGTTCCTTGGTGATCTTCATTTCATGCTACAAACATTGTTATGCATCCATTACCAAACTGTACTTGCCTTATGCTGTCATTCACATTAATACTTACTAATTTCGAATTGTTATGGAAGAAATTACCATGAATGCACTGCCTGCAACTGTTTACCTGACTTTAAGTAGTTCATTTTTCATTCTTAATTTGTTTCTAATGCTTTCAGTGAATAAAAGCTAGCCATCTGAAGTTGAAAATATAGCCATATAAAGAAAACATTCCCAGGAAAAGGAAGAAAAAGAACAGAAACCAGCAGAATACGATTCAACATTTATGTTTATTTTATCAAAGGTGTAATAGCAAAATTATTATTATTATTATCTTATGTTTTTCTTTCTTTTCAATTTGCTTATTTTAATATAGGAAATAATTCCAAGTATGAATAATCCTTAATTATTTCTACATATCTGAAAATATGAGAAGCTTTATAGAAGACAAATTAATCTTTTCAATTAACTATTGGGAGAACAATGTTTTATAATTGCAGAATGTTTCCCTTTGAAATTATATGGTTTTAAACAGAATGATACTTTTATACGATAAGACATTAGTTCTGTCTTTCTTTTACTGTGTGGTTTCATAGTGATTTAATAACACTGACAAAATCTTTTCAGCATCTAACAGAGGAAAATTACAAAAGAGATGTAGTGTATGTGTATGTATGTGTGTGTGTATATATGTATATATATATATGTGTGTATGTGTGTGTGTGTGTGTGTGTGTATACACACACACACACACACACATAT
>NC_068998.1:24474988-24479597 GCF_001194135.2 Octopus bimaculoides
TATATATATATATATATATATATATATATATATATATTATGTATGTAAGTATGTATGTGTGTTTGTGTATATACATGTATATGCATACATATAAATAACTTCTGTCATTTGGTTGCATCCTATTATTTCATGAGTTCAAATTGACTTTGCTTTCATCCTTCTGATGTTGATAAAATAAACAAACACCCTGGGAATATTGGCAACAATTTAATCAACAATTCTCTTGAAGTGTAATGACTGAAACTATACAATGAAACACGTCAAGATATTGTTGTGTCACATCATAGCCAAACATGGGTAGTACAATGCGGAAGATCTGATCTGTGAAGGCATTACAGAAATGAAGTAGTAACGTCTATAATTGAAGGAGATGGTGATAGTCTCTATTGGTGACAGTTAGTCATAGGAGAGTTAGATAACTTTGAATTCTCTAAGGAGTGACTTATCGAACTTTTCAATCTCTTATTCTTTTGCTACTTTGTGACCAATCTGGCAACAATTTCACTATTTTCTTCTCGTATTCAGATAAAGAGCAAGAACTCAAGATGTCAGATTCTTCCCCTCATATATCAACTGAACTCATAAAATTCTTATACAAACTAACTCTTCTATGAACAGATATGTAATAATTCATATGCTTACTGTATAATGTCTAGCCATGTGAGATGTGGATCTCACGTGCCCTGAGAGTGTAGCTAGTTATTGGTTATGACAACCAAAGTGTGAAAGCCAAAAAATTGCATTGGTCTGTCTGGAGATGTGATATTTGTGATAATAGTGCTTAGGCACAGGTCATCATTCATCAAACACATAGGAGATCAAAGCCATTCTAGGCTTGAGTATTTTGTTCTTCAAGGGCTATGCATAACTTATTATTTAATGCAACATTTCTCGCTCTTGTTACCCTTATTGTGGCACTACTCCAGCCATTTTCCACTCCTTTCAACCAAGATCAGCAATTCTTTGGAATTCTTCCTTTGCCCATAGTTTTTTTCTGCAGCCACTTTTGAAATTCTCATGCTTCATGAAGGGCTTATGAAGGCTCAGGGTTCACATCCTTCGTGTGGAAGAAACCAGGAAATAGAGGATGGTATAGACCAATTTAAGAAAATTGCATGACTCATAGATATATCATATATATAGATGATGTTTACTGAGCAAAACAAATTGATCTCTACATGAAAGACCAAGGAAGATGTGAAAATATGTGGTGAGGCCAAAAACACAGAAGACGCAATAAAAGACCAGAAGGATTAGCAATATCTGTAGGTCAGATCTCATGCAGCCCATACCAACATGGAAATTCTTATAGAACATTGATGATGATGATGATGATGATGATGATGATGATGGTGGTGGTGGTGGTGGTGGTGGTGGTGGTGATGATGATGAGAATGAGGAGGATGAGGATGATGATGATGATGATGATGATGAGGTGGAGGAGGAGGAGGGGGCAGCAACAACAATGATGATGATGATAATGACAATGATGGGGATGATGAAAATGAGGATGGTGATGATGATGACCACCACCACGACGACAGTGATAAATTTCATCACCCCTTACAGTTAGTAATGTATTTTTTTCAAATATCGTGATTATACTTCAGTTTGGATTCAAGTGCGGCTTAATAGTTCTGAATAGCAGTTTCCATACTTGGGAAGTATTATATATGTTTCAGTGGACTGCATTCACAATCAAATGGTTTAATTCAATTAATGTCAAAGTATTATCAATGAACTGATAATTAAAACAAGTTTATTGATGAGTGAAATGAAATGGACAGGCAATTAGAATAGCAATGGAAATAAGAAGCATAAAGGGAACTCTGACAGAGCAACTACAAACTCCGTTACCATCAAGTCAAATACAGCATCAATAAGTAGAGACCAGGCAGGGGGACGAATGGATTAGTTGTTTACTCTTCAAAGACAAGGATTCAGGTTTGATCTTATGGTCGGTAAATTAGAAAAGAATGTTTTCTTTTTCTATAGTCTTGAACATGACGAAAATTTATCTTGTAAGTGAAATTCAGTTGCAAGAAATAACTCAGACTACTGTTATCATCATCATCACCATTTAACATCCATTTTCCATACTGGTGTGGTTTGAACATTTTGACCAGAGCTGATGAGGCGAGGGGTCACACCAGGCTCCATTGTCTTTCTGGCATGGTTTCTATTGCTGGATATCCTTCCTAATGCCAGCCACACCATAGAGCATACTGGGTACTTTGAACGTGCTATGTGTATGTGCATGTGTGTGTGTGTGTGTGTGTGTGTGTGTGTGTGTGTGCATCTATAGTTGTAAAAATGGTGCATAGAGTTACTTCCCTTTACACCAGTAGTTCCTAATCAGGGTCCATATGAGCTTCATGGGTCCATATAAGATTTCTGGGGCTTGAGCATTCTGTTCTTCAAGGGCTATGTATAACTTATTATTCATTGCAACATTTCTTGCATTTGTTACCCTTATTGTGGCACTACTCTAGCCATTTTCCCATTCCTTTCAACCATGATCAGCAATTCTTTGGAATTCTTCCTTTTCCCATAGTTATTTCTGTAGCCACTTTTGAAATTCTCTTTTGAAATAGAAAATTGGGGACTCACAATAATATTTTATGGGTTCATGACAAAATTTTGCTTAACTCTTTGAACTCTAACCACCCACAGGAATTGAATGCCCCACACTAAGCACCCAGCAAGTTTCACTGAAAATTTTAAATTTTAGAATATATGCTGAAAGACATGCATGTTTCACAACACAAGGGTACAAAATGGTAAAAAATGATAGAATACAATATGTTCAACTCTTTTTACACTAATTTATCTCCAATGCTGCACTTTGTTGTGCCAATTGTGCCAGCAGTTTGATCTCAATGTAACCATTGGCACTGTCTGTTAGCAAGAATGTCTTCAAGCCCAAACAGATGGGTTTGTCTTTAATGTATCGCTGTATGGATAATGCGTTTTTGGTCAGAATCATGCCTTCATCAAAGATAACTCACATTCAGGCACAAAATGTTTTTGAAACTTTGGCAAGATATAATTAATAATTAGCTGTCACTTATATATTTTGTCTTTCTTATTTACATTAAGATCATCCTCATCAACACAGTGTAACATTGGCCATATAGCTAAAAAAAACCTGTCCCTTACAATGACCTGCCCAAATCCTAGAGTTGATGTGAAAAAGCCAGCTTTTGTACACCAGTACTGTTCATACCTATCCTTATGAATTAACATCTCTATGGCAACTCTACAAGCAAAGTAGGCCTTTGTCTCTTTTACTTTTATGTCCTACCATTTTTTTGCAGCATAGTTATTGGGCTTAGCAGCCTTGACACATGTGGTATTATTACTTTCTCTAACCAAAATGTCCCAAAGCACAACATCCCATAACAGGAAAAGGAAATCCGGGGGTTCACTTTCTCCATTTATATGAGGTGGAATATCTTTTGAGCCTGTGGGGTGGTTAGGACTAAATTGTCTCGCTGTAAAACCAGCCATATCTCATTTCCATGGAGCAGGAATATTCATGAATACTATCATCATCAAGTCTCTGCCACACTCACCACGACCCATCCTATTAGCCTGAGGCATTTAGGCATGCACTTCAGCATGGTCTACATTATGTACAAGTTCACCTTGATCACTGCCAGAATTGCTGGGTGATTCTTTGCTAGTTTCTTGTTCAAAATCACTTTAGTTACTGTAATGAGACTTGTTTAAGTCCTCCTCATCATTACTAAGAATCTGAGCTTGTGCTTCTTCAGCCCTGACATGTTTTAAAGATATTCTCAGCAAAATTCAAGCATGAAATAAAGAATCCACTATAGAATATGTATGTGAAAGACCCGAAATAACACATTCACTGATTGGTTGCTAAGTGGTTACCTTTATAACAAAATGAAGACAGGTGGAGTGCCGGTAGACCAGCGTTTCTAGAATATATGGCCTTGGTATAGTGCCAGTGCACTGGCATTTGGGGTTTTATGGTTTAAGATCTGATTATTGTAAGAAACAGCTAGGTTACTGTTTTGAACATTTCACGTAGTTCAATTTTGTTTACCACAAAACAAAATAGGAATTTCAAAGAAGTATCTATAAGATTAGTTTTTCTAACATCGAATGGGTATGTGGGTCCAGAGGTCCATAGATGAAATATGGTTCAGAACCTCCACTTACACTGAGATTGTGAAACTTTGCCATTCAGTAAATAGGGATTGATAAAACAAGTGACTTACTACTGGGATCAATATAGCCAACTGAGGAACACCTGAATGTGTTGGCTCAGCATAAATATGGTTCAATGACTGAAAACAGGAAAAGAATTAAGGCCAAGGAAACAATAAAGGCAGTTCAAACCTTTTTATCTCACAACAATGATTTATCAGTAAATGTGACTGTGATAAGAAGCTTGCTTCCCAACTACATAGTTCCAGGTTCAGTCCCTCTGTGTGGCACCATGGGCAAGAGTCTTCTACTTTAGCTTTGGGCTGACGAAAGCCTTGTGAGTGGATTTCATAAACAAAAACTGAAAGAAGCCTGTCATGTGTTTGTGTGTTTGAGTGTGTGTGTATATATATATATATATATATATATATAT
>NC_068998.1:24479607-24484385 GCF_001194135.2 Octopus bimaculoides
ATTAATATCGATTTATTACCAGGAAGCTAGCACATTGAAAGAATCTGAGAGATTCAGAAAAAATATCTGAGATCTTAGGGGATTAAAGTATATTTAGGGGATTAAAGTTCGTGCTGAAGAGGGACAGATTTTCTCAGTAAGAGAATTTTAATTCCAAAACCGCTCCGCGAATAACAATGGTTTAATTTTATGTATGTAATTTTCACTGTCTTGCTTGCTTACGGTTTGGTATTTCACTGAATTTCTTTTGAGAACTATTAGGTCTTAGTAGACACAGCATGTGGTCTATTTCTAGCACATTAAATGTCCACTTTAGTGGTCATCATTATATATACATATATATATATATATATATATATATATATATATATATATATATATATATATATATATATGTATACATATATGTATGTATGTGTGTGTGTCTTAGTATATGTGTTTCTCCCAGACTACCACTTAACGACTGGCATTGGTATGTTTACATGCCTGCAACTTAGCAGTTCAGCAAAAGAACCAATAGAATATGTTCCAGGCTTTACAAAAACTAATAAGTTCTAGGGTTGATAATTTCCACTAAAATTCTTCAAGGCAGTAACCTACCATGGCCACAGTCAAATGACTGAAAAAAATTAATGATGGAAAATAAAAGATGTGTGTGTGTGTGTGTGTGTGTGTGTGTGTGTGTGTGTGTGTGTGTGTGTGTGTGTGTGTGTGTGTGTGTGTGTGTGTGTGTGTGTGTGTGTGTGTAAGCTTATAATCTAAGCTGTATCCCCATGAAGTACATTTGCATATTCCAGTTCTCCAAACTATATCCTTAGGTATTATGATCCATATATAAATTACTAATGGGACACTTGTATACTGATGTAGCTCCCATTGGTAAAGAAACATATGTAGTATGGAATAAGAATACCAAAATTTTCCAGTTTACTGTTTATACACACACACACACACGCACACACACACACACACACACATACACACACACACACATATTCAAATAAGTCACAACAATGGTGAAATATCGATGTCTGTCACTCTGAGAAGGGACCTATGTGAGAAGGGACCTATATGACTTACTTTCAAGCTCTTTTTACACCAGGTGCATAGAGAATATATTCTGTTATGTTTAGCAACCGCTGCTGACCCATGAACCAGCAATACACATATTTTGTGTATGTTTTTTATTTTGTTTGTGTGTGTGTGTGTGTGTGTGTGTATATATATATATATATATATATATATAGAGAGAGAGAGAGAGAGATACACATACATGCGTGCACACATATAAAATGTAACATATATATGTGTATATGAGACTGAGTTGATAGGATATCAATCGCTATTTTGCCAGAATATTTTATCTGTAGCCCTTTGTTGTTTTGACAACAAAGAGAGCTAACTTGTCTTAATTCTCTCACCTGCTTTGACATGATATAATCATGACTGCCAACATTAGCAGCAGCAGCAACAGCGCAAACACTTCCACCACCACCACAACCACCACTACCTCCACCACCACCACCACACCATCAAGGGTACCATCACAGCAACAAGCAATGTGATAATGAATGTCTTTTTTCTTTTTATTTGTAACCTAAGCTTTTTAAACATTTATCCAGGTCTCATTGTCATCCCTTTGGAACAGCAACCGTTCCAAACTTTCTTGAAAACAGAATGGACATACTGACTATTTCAAGAAATACAGAAATAAAGGCCACTTTCTTCTATCATAGTGCCACATTTCTCATGGCATCAGCAGAAATAATGGAAACAGCATTGCCCAGAGGATAGTGAGGGAGATGTGCTGGAACTCTGACTCATGAGGCTCACACTTGCATTCAACAATTTCTGCTCTGATAGTGGTGAGCAGGGATATGATCTGGAGGCCAAGAATCCCGAATGCCAGAGGTCTCAACTGCCACAAGCTATCAGAGAGTGGCTGCATCTCTGTCCACATCTCTGTTAATACACATCTCTGTTAATACACATCTCTGTTAATATGTCCACATCTCTCTTAGTACACACAGTGAAAAGATTCTCGGAACTGGCTTCATTGGTATTTCTATATTTCTAATTTCATATTTCTCTTTTACTTCTTTTTTTATGCTCGAGATTTTAGCTGAAGTAAATGTAAAGTATAATTTATCTATAAAATGAAATTTACATGTAAAGGAAAAATCTATTAAACTACAAGATTAAATTCATTTCATTGTCATTCTTTGCAAAAATACTGCTAAATGTATTGAATCTATCGTATCAACAATGCAGCCTTGATCATAGATTTATTTACTCATTCAATTAGTACTCCACTGGGGCTAAACAACAATTGTTGCATTTCAACAACAATAATATACAATAATAAACATGAAATACAATATTTAATACTCTAATTACAATATGAAGTGCTGACTTTGGTTCAAGTTCACAAAGATCTAAGAGGTGGGGAGGTGGTGTTGTTGATTTAATCAATAGAATTATTGATTGGTATTTAGTTTGTTCCCCATCCCTACTCCCAGTAAAATGAAAGGCTAAACGAGCCTCATTGGGATTTGATATCTGAATATAAAGGAAAGTTAGTAAATGCACCGAGGCAATTCAAGCCCTTCAATTATTGTTAAAATAATTATAAAAAGTAATAGGAATAAAATGAATTGTAAACAGACGTTCATACACACACACTCACAGACCCATGAATTAGAAACAGTGGAGTTTAGCTGCTGTGTTTAACATTATTATCATGATCATTAGCCTTATATGCATCCTTTAGGAATACATGATGTGGCATCTTCCCTCTTTTCTCTCCATGCTTCATGAAAAATTAAATACTTATTATAATCTATATTTGCATATCAAAACTCAAGTCTGTTTTGAAAACTGCTTTCAGTCCCTAGTATCAAACTTTCCATGTCAGTTAATTATGCAGTTATCAAACATATGGTTCCTGCAGTTAGCTTCCCATTTTCGTTTCTTCACAACATACAACAATTTTTTACACTTAATTAAGAAATTACAGGTTTTATTTTGTTATAGATGATGTTTATCAAGACTGCAACCCATCATGGCCTCATATTTTCTTTAACCTCCACAAATCTGAGATATTATGCTAAAGTAACTGTTATCCAAAGTAACTGTAGTAAAATTAGAGCCTAATAATAAGAATGGACACGTGATTAGGAACAGCAAACTAGTCACTTAATCTGTTTTTATTTAAGCATATATTTTTTTGACAGCAGTAGTAGTCACTGTAGGTCACCTACTATTTTTGTTTTCAATTATTTTCAGCTTTTATATCATATTAATGACTGTCACTGAGCAACTTTACGCAGTGAAGCCAGGTGATATTAAAATAAAAAGAATAGACTCTTGGGCATTTTACTAACATTTTGAAATTCATTTCTTGAAATAAAATAGAAAGTTTGCAAAATTAAAAAGAAAAATTAAATACTATTTTAATTATAAAATTTTGCAAATAGTAAATGAAAATTATAAATAAATAAGAAGTAACATAGAATTGTTAAAATATATAAGAGATAAACAAATATATATATTCATGGTGGAAAACTGATAAGAATGTTTCCTCAGATTAAAAACTTTAATACAAATGAAAGAAACAGTATAAAATTTAATAAAATGTGAACATTCTAAAATCGATTAATGTAGAGTACAGCATCACTGAAAATTAGGTAATACATTTTTTTTTTGGCATTGAACAGAATCTGAATAGAATACAGAAATTCTGAAAGAATAGATAAAGTATATAGAGATGAAATATAATTAAAATGGAAACAAAAAAATAATTGCTTTACCCATACATTTTAACTTCATTTGAAATAGTGTATTTAAAAGATAAATATGTGTTAAAAAAACATTGAATATGGTATGGCTGTAAGGGTAAGAGGTTTCCTTCTCTTCTCTTGTACTTTTAGGTTTAGTCCCACTGTGTGACACTGTGGGCACGGCTGCATAGTAAAAAGCTTGCTTCTCAAACACATGGTCCTAAGTTCTGTCCCACTGCATGACACTTTGGGCAAGTGTCTTCACCTATAACCTCAGGCCAACCAAATCCTTGTGAGTGGATTTTGTAGACGAAAAATTGAAGAAAGCTTGCAAGACTGAATGGTTAAGAAGTTTGCTTCCCAGCCACATGGTTTGGGGTTCAGTTCTACTGGTTTGTAATTAGGAAAAGTGTCTTCAACTACAACCCTGGGGTGAGCAAAACCTTTTGAGTGGATTTTGTAGGTGGAAACTGAATGAACCCATCATATCAGCATGTGTGTGTGTATGTGTGTGTGTGCGCGTGCACACGCATTTGTACTTGTGTCTCTTTAACTTGTCCAGCCAAAGGGAAATATATATCTGTACTCATCAACATCATCATTTTAACATTCCCTTTGCCCAACTTGCATGGGTCACAAAGAATTTGTGGGGACAAATTTTCCATGGCCAGATGCTCTTCCTGTCACCAACTTTCACATGTTTCCAAGCAAGGTAATATTTTCCTTTGGCTGGACATGTTTTCATGGAAGGCTGGAAATGAATGTCACCATTTGCATGATGGTGATACTCACAACAATCACATGATGCCAAGACAGAGAGACACAAACACAAATGCACACACACACACACACACACACACACACACGCACAAACGAATACCTTTAACATACACATCATCATCATCATCATCGTTTAACGTCTGCTTTCCATGCTAGCATGGGTTGGACGATTTGACTGAGGACTGGTGAACCGGATGGCTACACCAGGTTCCAATCTGA
>NC_068998.1:24484395-24490330 GCF_001194135.2 Octopus bimaculoides
CATCGTTTAACGTCTGCTTTCCATGCTAGCATGGGTTGGACGATTTGACTGAGGACTGGTGAACCGGATGGCTACACCAGGTTCCAATCTGATTTGGCAGAGTTTCTACAACTGGATGCCCTTCCTAACACCAACCACTCCGAGAGTGTAGTGGGTGCTTTTACATGCCACCAGCATGAAGGCCAATATTTATATGATGGGGTTCATTAAGTTTCCACCTACAAAATCTACTCACAAGGTTTTGCTCACCCCAGCAAAATTACCATGCAGTGGAACTGAACACCAAACCATGTGGCTGTGAAGCAAACTTCTTAACTATCCAATCGTGCTTTCATGTACACTGTGTTCAAACCTTTGCAAGAACAAAGGTTTGCCTTCTATTCTTTTGGTGTTGATGAATGAATTCCAAATTCAGAATGGTGGATTGGCAGAATTGTTGGACTCTCAGATAACTTTCAGCATCCATTCTGGCTCTTCATGTTTTGAGTTTAAAATTTAGTTAGACGCTGATAGCCAGGGGTCTGCTAATTACCCATTCACAGGTGTGCTCCATGCCACATTTACTGCCCACCAAGGACAGGTATGCCTACAAACAGCAGAGATAAACTAGCAGTAGCAAACAGTGGCTACATCCATTAGTAAATTTCAAGCAGGTGAATGGCAGAGTGGAAATGAAAACAAGTGTGTGTGTGTGTGTGTGTGTGTGTGTGTATGCATGTGTGTGTTAAAGGTGATTTATCACTTCCAAAATTTTGAATAATTGAACATTTATAAATAATTTTTACTACACATGATACAAAATTAGCAGCATGTGATATTTAGTTGTGTCACTTCTTTTTGCTGAATTTGACTCATGATGATATCAAGTTTGTTTTCAGCCTTCCAAAATTGATAAAATAAAAACCAATCAAGTACTGAATTTGATTATTCAGCTTATCTCTTTTCAAATGTTAACAATTTTTTTATTATCATAATCATTATCATTACTATCAATAACACCACGAATATATCATTATTATTATAAATATCCATAGTACCACCACACTATCAACATTACTACTGCTAATATACTTCACCACCACCACCACCACCACCTTCCAAGAAATTTGAAAGAGTGAAGTTATTTTTAAACCAGAAAACTGGCCCTATTGCTTGTAATGAAATGAACTCTTCTGAAATATCTTACAGCTATAGTGCTGTTAAACTGGGTTATGAAGTAAATCGACTGTTCAAGAACAGGAACATAGAGTTTGTGACTATTAAATCACACTCACTAGGCTTTGGTCAACCAGTGACTATAATAGAAGTCTCTTGCCTAAGCTGCATTCACTGAGATCAAACCTAAAACTACATAGCTGAGAAGTAAACTTGTAACCACATAAACACGCTTGTCTCTTTATCCTGGTAGGCAAGTCATATACATGATCATGTATATGTTGCACTTTCAATACTTTCATTGGGTCAATTCAATGCTCTTTACATATCTCTAACAAACATGTGGCTTTTTTAATGCAAGAAATCAATATCAAAGACAGAAATCAAATCTTCTAATGCTAAATTCTCAGGACAATTCTCCGTTATCTTTACAAACATTGACCAGCAATTGTTGACTTACAGATGTTCAAGCTAAACATCAGTCCCAATCTCACCAGTTTTGAATGGCCTGTAAAGTTTATCTGTGAAATTCCTGTTTCATTAATGAAAAGAATGAAAATTTTCTCATTGAATTCTAGAGTGCATATATATATATATATATATATATATATATGTATATATACACACACATATATATATATATACACACACACATATATATATATATACACACACATATAGAATTCAATAGGTGCATATAATTAACTTATCTGAATATAAACACTAGATCTATTCCACAATAGAATGATTAGTATTAGCAAAAAACTGTTTTTTTTCTTATTGCTATTCTAATCAACATTTGTTATTGTACCCTGTCTCTGCATAAGCATAGCTGTTATACATTTTAGTTTTATCTTTATAGTCACTTATAGTCCTGTTTATCTTTGGAAATTTTGCACTATACTTTGCTGCAGCCATTATCCAAGATGGCTAAAAATACTAACTACTGTGTGTTCCTAAAATATACAAATTGACATTTATGATAGAAATACCTCAGTATCACAGCGCAACGGTTGAAACTAGTAGAGGAATAAATGAATAATCAATATTTCAAAATTAATATTCTTATATTAACCAGTATTCTTGTATCAACCACATTTTCTATTTTTATACCAGTCTCCTGATCAGTGAAAAGTATCATTAGCCTTGAATAACACAATTCTGCCTTGGGCAATATGTTTACTAACTAAAATACAGGCTAATCAATCTCTCTCAGAACAAGATAGATATTTTAAGTAAGAATATATTGGTGCTACCAACTCTAGTATCAGAAGGGCTAGAGAGTTGATTCAGTGGGATTGTTGTAATGCTATGGTCAACTGTTTCCATGGCAACGAAACTAAAGTAGCCTGAAATTTCACCCAGTTTGATATCATAGATATTTACACCCTTCAATATTGAAATCCCTCTTCTCTAAAGGCCCAAGATTTTAGTGGGCAATTCACCAAAATTAGCGTATTAAGTATCAGAACTATTATGGAAGCTAGGAAGTCACATCTGCTTCACAATGTTTTCTGTTAAGTCAAAACAGAAAAAAGACTGAGAGATGTATCTATGGGGTTAACATATCCATGAGGAACTACAATGGGGTTGAGGTCACTGACAAAGTTTATTTTTCAGAACACTCTAAAATTATAAAACATACAGCCTCTTCCACCAAGTTCAGGCATGAACAGGGATGATAGCCTGACAATTTCAAGCCATATGACTGGTCACACAATGGATAAGTTCAGGAAGAATGTTTAAAGAATTTTCAAAGAATTTGACGTAACCATAACTGTCACTCATGACTTTAAAAAGTTTGATTTCTTAAATGTAACCCAAGACCTCCAAAAAATAAGTACTATCAAACTGAGGGGCAGGAAACTTTGCCATTCATTATGGCTTGCTAAAAAGGCAGTGTAAATAAACAATCAGTTACTTTCATAGAGAAACACATGCAATTTTTGGATCTGAATATAAATGTATATGATCATTGTTAAAAATAATTGAATTCAAAATCAGTTCAAATTAATACTAAAGCAAAAAAAAAAAAAAAAAAAAAAAAAGAAGATGCATGTTTGGAGGTTTGTAAAGAAAGATAAATTATTTATGTTATAACAGGGCTCTGCAACCTTTATTATCATGATAAAAATTTACAAAGAAACAAAAAAAAAGTAAGATGAAAAAAGGAAGTGCCCGTCTTCCCAGTCAAGGGAGATAGATCCCTAGTCTGGGATGTGACAAGCAGTGACATGTTCTCTGGTTTCAACCTTGCAGCATCAATTACAAACCTACATGTCACCACCTGCCATGGGGAGGAGAGAAATTTCAATAAATTCAGGAACCTGATTGGCCGCTATCAGTTTCTCCAGTCGCTGTTGAGATGTTAGATTTTCATAAACCCCACACTACTGATTTCCTCTGCAAAATTGAATTCATGGTGATCTGTCTGAGGAATAAGCTCCATGTGTTGTTGCTGTGGTGAGTATTGTTGGCCATTCATTGCAGCAACACCATTACGGTCATTACTGCAGGGCTGAGCACACCATTTGTTCCAGGGTGTGTGGCCCATCTCTCCACTCTGCCTTCTGCTGTTTTTTTTTATCTTTCTTTTTCTTTCTTTTTTTTTATCTATTTTCTTTGTAATGAGATTCCATGATGTTATAGTTGTGAAAACTTTCTATCTGATCTGAAAGAAGAGAGCTGTGCCCATAGCATTACTTGGTCTTTCAAAATCCTTAAGCACAGTATCGTCAACGTTCCTCTGCAATAGATACAGTCTGAGAGAAGCAGGAAGAACACAAGCATAAGAAGAGAATGCCAGAAAGTTCATGTCTGAGGAAAGAAAAATAAGGTGCTGTTGGCAGGGTGGAGCTTGAGAAAAGGTACCAATATAACTGACATGAAGTGGAGAGAGGTATGAGCTGGGAGTAATTAAATAAAGGTGACACAAGAATAACCTGCTCTGATATTGTAACAGCAGGAAAGGCAGAGAAAGTGTAAATCATGTCTGTAGGCCTGATTTTGGAGTTTGTTTCCAAGTGACTTCATGCTAATCAGTTGCTTAGCCTTTTATTGGATGTGATCTACAATGTCTGTAAGTGTAACAGCCTGAGATTTTGAATATAACAACTATAATAAAATTTGAGAAATATTCTAAGAAACTGCCTGACAGTAACCAAAGTGATAATGGCAGTTTTGTATCATATAGCCAAAGCTTTTAGGAACGTTTATCCATGTTATAATTGTAGACCATCTGGCATCACATTTAAACAAATAAAAAACATTAATTTATCAAAATGTTCACAGTATTCAGTAGACCAACTGTAATTTATCAGGAATGAATTAAGAGTAAGATGCAGATGTTATATATATTTCTCTAAGCATCTCATAAATATTCATATTGTGAAAAAAAAACAAAAAAAAAAACAAAAAAAAAACTGTAAGATATGGAATGCAAAACAATTTTAGGTTAATTGTATATATATTAGTTACTGATTCTTGTCATGAAAATGAGTCAACATTTGCTGTGGAATTCTTCATAGATGAATAATTGCAGGCTTTGTTTTCAAAATTCTAATTCAAAATGATGACAGGGTTAATGACTCAGAATTAAAGAGCTTTTGAAAGGATATTCAAAATTGGAAGCTGGTCAAATGATATGGAGGTGAAGGTTCAGTGTGTATGCATGAGTGTGTGTGTGTGTGTGTGTGTGTGTGTGTGTGTGTGTGTGTGTGTGTGTGTGTGTGTGTGTGTGTGTGTGTGTGTGTGTGTGTGTGTGTGTGTGTGTGTGAGTGTACACATTTATTTATACATAGGCAGCAAATTGAGAGTTGTCTCATTGTTAAATATCTCCCTATGCCTCTTGTAGTATTCATTGTAGCATCCGGTGTTCAAATCCCATGGAGGCTAACTTTGCTTTCCATCCCTCTCAAGTTGATGATTAAACTGCCAGTCTAGTGCAGTGGATTAGCAGAATAGTTAGTGCTGAGCAGATGCCTCATGGTGCCTATTCTGGTTCTTTGCATTCTATGTTCAAGTGCCACCTTATGTAGCAATGACTAGGGTTAACTAACTGATTATATAAATGTACTGCTCAACTCATTATTAGCCATCATCTATAAGTAGGCCTAAAACCACCATCAATAATCCAGAGGATTTCATCCAACTGCAGTGAATTATCAATGGTTATGTGGAAATGAAAATGCAAATACACACACACACATATGCATATACATGTGTATATATGTATGTATATATATATGTGTATGTATGTGTGTGTGTATATGTGTGTATAATACACACACACGCGCACACACGCACACACACACACACATGCAGGCACATTGCCGAGTGGTTAGGCTGCTGCCCTCAGGATTGCCAGGCCATAAGCTTGATTCCCAGACCAGGCAGCACGTTGTGTTCTTGAGCAAAACACTTCATTTCATATTGCTCCAGTGGGGTGGTATTATTCAAAGGCTAAAATAATGCAAAGTGCATTGTGACCAGTGATGTGTAACAACATCTGAGAGTCTGCTTTGGTCATGTGATCACGAGTTATATATATATATATATATATATATATCATCATCATCATCGTTTAACGTCCGCTTTCCATGCTAGCATGGGTTGGACGATTTGACTGAGGACTGGTGAAACCGGATGGCAACACCAGGCTCCAGTCTGATTTGGCAGAGTTTCTACAGCTGGATGCCCTTCCTAACGCCAACCACTCAGAGAGTGTAGTGGGTGCTTTTACGTGTCACCCGCACGAAAACGGCCACGCTCGAAATGGTGT
>NC_068998.1:24490421-24492023 GCF_001194135.2 Octopus bimaculoides
TTCCAAAGGTCTCGGTCCGTAGTCATCGCCTCGGTGAGGCCCAATGTACGAAGGTCTTGCCTCACCACCTCAGCCCAGGTCTTCCTGGGCCTACCTCTTCCACGGGTTCCCTCAACTGTTAGGGTGTGGCACTTTTTCACGCAGCTATCCTCATATATATGTGTGTGTGGAGGAGCAATGGCCCAGTGGTTAGGGCAGTGGACTCACAGTCATAGGATCGCGGTTTTGATTCCCAGACCGGGCGCTGTGAATGTTTATTGAGCGAAAACACCCAAAGCTCCACGAGGCTCCAGCAGGGGAGGGTGGCGAACCTTGCTGTACTCTTCCACCACAACTTTCTCTCACTCTTACTTCCTGTTGTGCCTGTAATTCAAAGGGTCAGTCTTGTCACACTGTGTCACGCTGAATATCCCACCGAGAACTACGTTAAGGGTACACGTGTCTGTGGAGTGCTCAGCCACTTGCACATTAATTTCATGAGCAGGCTCTTCCGTTGAAGTGGAACCCTCAACATCGTAAGCGACGGAGTGCCAACAACAATATATATATATATATACACACACACACTATATATACATGCACATAAATACATACACATACACTATATATATATATATATAGATATATATATATATATACACACACACACACACACGTATGTGTGTCTGTGTAAAGGAAGAAAAAGAGAGAATGTGAATATTATGGTATTCCCTTTTAACAAGATGGAAATGATTCTCAGCTACATAAAAGTCTGTCACCTTGCTGAGACCTTCAACTGCAATGATGACTCAGTTACCATGACCACAAGATTACCTTAATGATTATATTTATTGGTGCCAAATTCTGGTATTATTACATGCATAGCTATTTCTAAAGAAAGCCATATCATTACACTCTGTCTGAATATGAAAAGGATAATAATGACTAAAAAGTTTCAGGCACTTACCTGAAAAGGACAATAGGAACAAGTAACTTCAATTACAGCCATTAGCACAATTTTAGACTCTTGCAGTCTAATATTTGCTGGGAATACATAAAAGAAGTAATTAGTCTTTTCAGGGTTACGTGAGTAAAAAAAAAAAAGAATTAAATATTTATTATGAAATATGGGAAGGTATATACAATAGAAGTGATAGAAAGAATAGTGTGCAAGTATCTAGTTATTTGGATGGTTGGAGGATCCACATTCAGTAGGTGATGAGGATGAGAGATTATTAGAGAGGAAGAAGACACAGCAGAAGTATGTGTTGTATAGGGAGACTGAATAATTCTTTTATCTTTTATCTTTTATTTTTTATTGTCATTTGACTGTGGCCATGCTGGAGCACCACCTTAAAGGATTTTAGTAGAACAAATCAACGCCAGGACTTATAGTTTTTTAAGCCTAGTACTTATTCTATCAGTCACTTTTTGTCAAACCACTAAGTTACAGAGATGTAAACACACCAACACCAGTTGTCAAGCAGTGGTGAGGGACAGACACAGACACAAAGACACACACATAGATATATACATATATATATGTGTGTGTGTGTGTGTGTGTATATAGATATGTATACATATACATGTACATATATATATATATATATATATATATATATA
>NC_068998.1:24492064-24494909 GCF_001194135.2 Octopus bimaculoides
TGTGTGTGTGTGTGTGTGTAAAACAGGCTTCTTTCAGTTTCTGCTTCCAAATCCAATCACGAAGTTTTGGTTAGTCCAAGGCTATAACAGAAGACACTTGCTCAAGGTGTCACACAGTGAACTGAATCTGAAACCATGTGGTTGGGAAGCAAGCTTCTTAACACACTGCCACAGGAAAGATTTTCTTGTTGGATATTTTAAAATGCACTTCTCAAACTCTACTTCTGAGCTGTTATAAATCTATTTTTTGAAGTCACCCAAATTATTGCTCTACACTACGATCTTACAAGGTTATTAGAAACATAGAGCAGAAAATGAGATGTAATAAATGTCTCACAAGGATATTTACCCCTCTACTATTCAGACTGATTCATCAAATGTGATACCTATTAATTCCCATTGTTTTGAATTAATCAAGTCACTTTGAGATTTTGATGGTGTCAGTGTTTATTTTTAGAATGACATAATAGGGTAGATGGGAGAGGCTAAATCTGGCCAGTTTGAACACAAAACATGTAAAATTATTTGGCTAGATATGACTAGCTTAAATGCTAATGGGTTAAGGAAAATTGTTTGACATGTTCTTAATATTACCTTCAAAATATCAGAATTATAGTGATAACAGTTTCTTAAGCAAGTATTCATTATTCACAGCAATTTATGTTTCAACATTCACAAAACATTGAGTAAAACCCAATGAAGAAGAAATCATATTACATGTTGACATAGGAATCACTGAGTGATTAACAAATTTGCTTGTGAATCATGAGGTCTTATATTGAATTCATCTGTGTTACATTTGGGGCAAGTATCTTTATCAATGCCTTGGATTGATTCTTGACTTGTAAATGAATATGAGTAGACTTAAATTCTGCAAAAGCTCAAAGGATGAATTATTCATGTAATTCAGAAGTCCAGCCCTGTCATGTATTGTATAACATTGGAAACTGCAATAAAGGTAGATATGGCTATGAGGTATACTGCGGTTTACAAGGTAATTTAATAAGTCATCAGTTCATTTAATTAAACACCTAAGTGCTCAATAGCAAAAGTAATAGAGTTTCAATCACTATTCTTTTTCTTTGCTTTCACAAATTCCCATGACTCTGTCACCATCCAATTCCATTATTACAAATTTGAATTGGAACATGGGTCATAATGAATCTTTCATTAGCTGATTACACAACCAGGGACATCAACCCTAAGTATGCATTGCAGTTATTCTTTTGATAGAGCTTATATCTTGACATTTTAGTGGGAGATGGAACTAATTGATTAATATGACACCTGGGTTTACTGGTACTTATGTTATCAAGGCAAAGTCTCCCTCAACAGAATTTGAACTTAGAACATGAATTCAGAAGAAATTCCACGAAGCATTTTGTCCAGCATGCTAACAATTTTGCCATCTCACCATCTTACTAATATAACATAATAATAACATTGTCGCATCACAAAAGAAAAAAACAGGAAAAACTAACCTCTTTGGATTCATTTGCACCTTACTTCTTGTAATTATTTCTAATATTAGCCCAGGGCCCACAATTTTGTGGGGTGAAGCAGGTTGATTATATTGACACCAGTGCTCGACTGGATTTTCTTTTATCAACCTTGTTAAAATAAATGGCAAAATTGACTATTGAAGAATTTGAACACAGAATGTAACAATTTGGAAGAAATGGTGCTAAGCTAATGATTTTGATTTTGCCAGCTTATCACATTTCTTGTGGAGACTTTGTGGCTAATGAGTTGGTCTCATGATTGTAAAATCATGGTTTTGTTTTCTGGACATGTTGATGCATTGTGTTCTTGAGTGTTTTTATGTGGCAACAGCATCAGAGATTTTGATGGGATACCAGCACCAGTGCATTTTATGTGGCACCAGCACCAGTGCTTTTTCTTTGAGACACCAGCACCAGTGATTTTTATGTGGGGCCTGTCTCAATGCTTTTTATGAGGAATCTGTACCAGTGCTCTTTATGTGGAACCTTCACCAGTGCTTTTTATGTTGATCTAGCACCAATGCTTTTTATATGGCATCAGCACTTTTTATGCGACACTAACAACAGTGCTCTTTATGTGGAACCAGTACCAGTGTTTTTTATATGGCAACAGCACCAGTGCTTTTTATGTGGTAGCAGTACCAGTGCCTTTTATGTGGCACTGTGATTTGTGAAAGGTTGATGAAGGAATGCCAAAGTTTAACTAGCAAATATGAATGTTAATTTTCACCCAGCATCCTTGTAATATACAATCCTACATCTATCTAAGACAGTTGCAGAGTGAAACTACTCCAAAAGTTGTATACAAACTTCATTACAATGCAGAAACATTGAAATATAAAGAGATGAACAAATCCATAAAAGACAGAAAAAAAAAACCCTTCTGAGATAGAAACCACAGGTTGAGAGATTCATCCTCCCATTTATTTTCGCTTTCTTTCATTATCCTTATTACAGTTGGCAGTAAATTGCCTTTGATTTTTTTGTTTCTAATTTATTGCTTTTTTTTTTGTTTATTTTATTTATATATTTTCCATTATTTCAGCAATACATAATGTTATTTCTTGTGATAGTTTAAATTTTCTTTGGAGCCAGCTTGGTGCCAAATAAATATAATCACAGATCAATATGCATTCTGTAGCATTTTGGTTTTTTTTATTTTTCGTTTTCTTGCTTATTAGATGTTTTTGTGATTTCTGTGTCAGTAACAATAACATTGGCATTCCATATTTGAACAATCCTAACCTCAAAACGATCTTGAATGATAAGAAATTATACATGTATACACACACACACACACACACACACACACACACACACATACATACTTACATACAGGCATA
>NC_068998.1:24494986-24499986 GCF_001194135.2 Octopus bimaculoides
ATATATATATATATATATATATATATATATATATATATATATATATATATATATATACATACATATACACACATGCACACATAACATATATATATGCATTTATACACACACATATATATACTCATATATATGTATGCATGTATACACACACACACACATTTCCTCACTATTTTTATGAAGAACAAGATAACAATTGCTGTCTTCTTGTTTTGGTTTTTTTTATACACTATCATACTTCTCATCATTTCTATATTCCTGCTATTTTCTGCATCTTTCATAGTTGCATAGTTGTCATAATCACCACTGTTCATTATTCTGGCTCACCCTTTTATCAATACTTACATCATTGAAGTTATTTTGCATAGCTTTACATCATTTTTAGCTTCAGATAGTGGTATTTTGCAAATTTGACAAATTAGTTTCTTTTCATCTCTTGGTGAGGAGGAGGGTGAGAGCTGCTATGTTAATTATTATTTATCTCTATCTAAAGATAATTTAGTAATTTGCTTTTATATCATATGAAATTTATTTTATCTTTTTGTTAAATTTTATTTGAGTCAGCAGATTTTTTTTTAGTCTTCAGATAAATTCTAAAATCATTTTTTATTATTATTTTGTTTTAATTATTTAAATATTTCATTAAATCACAGCTTATATCAAATGCTTTAAATACAGACTATCAAAGAGGGTGTTTGATCATCGATTCAAATGAAATTCAGATACGTTTGGTCTATTTTTACCAAAGCAAACTACTTTGATTAATTTCTGAGTATATTCACATGCAATGAAGAAGTTTTATATTTGTATTTACCCCCCACCTTCATGTAATTAATCATCATTAATTAAATGACATTCAGTTGTGTGTTTTTTAAAGATTCTACATTTAAATTCTAATTCTGTTAAACATATTTATCCTCTGTTTTCCATTATTTTCTTCTTAATTGTTAAATTATTCATTAGTTAAAACCAATATATTTGATTATAATCATACAGGAATACATACTTCATTTCACCAAAATAACAAAATTAATGAGTTTTCAAATAAATCTATGGAGGTTTGTGTTACTCAGAGTAAAGAAGAAATATGAAGCTGTGGTGTTCATACTTCTTCATGCTGTCTTAATCTGGAATTTATTTCTTCAGTATTAATATGAGCTTCATCACCAATATTATGATCATCCTTCCCACTTTCATAATCATTATCAGTGTTACCATTATCACCAGCAGTATCAATGCTGTAGTTACAATCAAACTCTTCTCCAGTCACTTTGATACAGCTGTAGTTAGACTAAGAATCGAACCTCACATTTCCAGTTTCCAAGTTGGCACCAAACAAATCACATTTATGTTATATAGTATGTTTTGGTTATCAACCAGTTGGTTTACAGCGATATTTTACCATAATATGAACATTGTCTGCAACATCCTTAAAGTCCCAGCCCTTTTCTCTAGTCATTAGGGAAATGTGAGAATGTGGGATACTGACAAAGAATTTATCAAACAGGCTAAATGGATGCTACACAAGGATGTCACAAATGGTCCTAAATGTGAAATGGCAGCGACATATGACAAATGAATGTCTTTATGGAGACCTGCTAAAAGTTAGTGAGAAGATCAGGCAAAAACGGCTGCAACTATCTGGTCATTACATGTGCCACCCTGAACTGGAAGCATCCAAATTAGTCATGTGGAACCTACCTAATGGTGATGCAAGAAGAGGAGAAAGTCATCAGACTTATAATTTACATCAACAACTTAATTGCTGACACTGGCCTGGAATGTATCCAAGACCTTGAGGCTGTGATGATGGACTGAGAAGTGTGGTGAGTGGACTTTGTAGTTGTGGCCTGGATTGGAACCTAGCTATACTAATAATAATGATGAAAACAAGCAAACCAGAGGCAGTTTAGATTTTGTTGAAGGCACAATCTCCACTCTCAACAAGTAAGCATACATGCAGAATGCACAACAGTTGTAATGAAGCAATTAGCCATTTACAGTATACAGTTTTCTTTGATGAATCCAGCTAAAAGTGACAGGAATTCTTCACAGTAATTTCAGACCAACTTTTTCCAGCCTCTTAAGCCTTACTGATCATTGCTATGGATATTAGTTATACTGAAACTTGATTCTAACCTCCTACATCTTCACCAGCAACCATTAGAAAGTTATATAATTACATGCAATAAACCTCTCTTATATCTTCTTCTACTTTTCATCTGTTTCAGTCATTAGACTGTGGCCATGCTGGAGCAGCACCTTGAAGAACATTTAGTTGAATGACTTGCTCCTGGTACTTACTTTTTAAAGTTTGGTACTTATTTCATTGGTCTCTTTTTGCCAAACCATTAAGTTATAACAACATAAACAAACCAATACTGATTGATTATCAAGTAGTGGTGGGAGACAAACACAGACACACACACACACACACACACACACACACAAAAGTTTCTTTCAGTTTCTGTCTATCAAATCCACTCACAAGGCTTTGGTCAGCTCAAGGCTATAGTAGAAGACACTTGCCCAAGGTACCACACAATGGGACTGAACCCAGAACCATGTGATTGGGAAGTAGGCTTCTTACCATGCAGCCATTCCTGCACCTACAATAAAGATATTCCCTTATGTTCGCATTTGTCTTATATGAATAACATCCAGCACAATCTGGTGTATATGCAACAACTCATAACAACATAAAATGGCAATGGTGATGTAGCCATGCTGGAACAACTGTCATCATCGTTGTCACGATTCTAGGTCCTGTCATCACTGTGGCCCTGTTTAGAGCACACCAGTTGTAAACAATATCCAACATAAAAATAATTTCCAGACATGCAGAGGAAATTTTAACGTTACTATTAGTGATACCATGATAACATACCTTCAGTACACTCTTCATATGACCAGTGTAAACAATGCCATCTAACAGCAGAATCTAAATAAAACTGGAATGAACAAGTGAAGCATAAATCCTTGAACCTTTCCAGAAGAATAAGTAACTGTGAATAAGAACTGACCCAGACTGTGATAACAGTCTGGATCAGTTCTACCATTACCCATCATAGAAAATCGATATAAAACGATGATGAAGATAGTGGTGGTGGTGGTGGTGGTGGTATGACGCTGATCATGATTATCGTAATCATCATCATGATAATGGTAGTTGTGATGATGATGATGATGATGATGATTGTATTATTGTTATTATGGCTGGGTTCTAACTCGGACCACAGCAACAAAGTCTACCCCCATACTTATTGGTCCACACTTCTTGGTCCTGTACATACTCCAGGCCAGTGTCTGCAATCAAGTTGTCAATGCAAGTGTGGCAACATTTTCTGCTTCTTACATCACTATGAAGCAGGTTCCACAAAACTAATTTGAATGCTTCTAGTTGAGAGTAGTGCATGCAGTGACCAGTCAATCATAGCCATCTTTGCCTGATTTTCTAGCTAACCTTTGCAGGTCTCCATAAAGGCTTTTATTTGTCATTTGTTGCTGCCCTTTCACATTTAGGGCCATTCATTGCATCCTTGTGTATCGTCCATTTAGCCCATTTGACAATTTCTTTGTCAGTGTCCATGTTTCACAGCCATAGAACAGCACTGATTTGACAGTTGCAATGAACAGCTTGATATTTACTTGCCTGAGCAATTTGGTGCTCCAGACCTTGTTCAGTCTGTGACAGGCTGTCCATGACTTCTAGATCTTGATGTCTACTTCCAAACTGCTCACCCAATCATTTAAGTACTTGATGTTTTCAGCAACATACAATTTGGAACCACTCAAAGCAAATAATTCAGCATCACTTGATTGGTTGAAAGACATGTATTCCATTTTCTTGACAGTTGTGAGCAGTCCTATTTTAGCAGCTGATGCTTTTTTCTCTGCTAAGCAGTTTTTGAGCTTGATTTTAATGGTTGTGTAATTGTCATCATTGTCATTATTGTTATCATTTTTATCATTGTCCACAATAATGATGAGGACAAACAGCTGTGGTTGTGATGATATGCTGCTGTTTCTATTGTGCAACTTTTGCTTAAAATTACATATTAAAATTGCTGTATCTCAAATTCCTTAGTTTTATTCAGCTGACGCAAATAGGAACTTCACATTTGATTATTTCATTACAAGCCATCCAAAGCTGTTATTGTTACATGCTGCTTATATTAAGTATCATGTCAACCCTGATCACTTTCCCTCATACCTTACCATCTTAATGAGAATAATGACACTCTGAAGACAATGTTGCTGTAAAGAAATATAGCTTGACCACACTATCATCATCATCATCATCATCATCATCATCATCATCATCATCATCATCATCATCATCATCATTTAATGTCCCCTTTTCCATGCTGGCATGAGTTGGACATTACATACTACATGAATTCAAAACAAACTCTTCAGCAATGGAAGTATCAAAGAAATGTGTTTTGTCTGCAGAAATGAATCTTCAAGAGTCCAGACATGCTCACAATGAGTTGATCAGTTTTGCTTGGAAAAGTTTTCTCCCACAATTTGTCATTGATCTAGTAATCGAAGTTCTGTCAATATTGCCTTTTTAAAAATTGTAATTGAAGAAAGTCCAAACCAAACATGAGAATTAGCAAAACAGTTCAATTCTAGTCACACTTGAACCATAAAACATCTTCACGAACTACAAAATGTATCTAAATTTGATCAGTGAGTCCTTCACCATCTGTCTACTTCTCAGCTTAATCAAGGCATTGCCCTCTTATCATCATTAAGGACTAAACTTGCTGGCAAACCTTCCCTGGGTTGAATCATCACAAATGATGTGAAGTGGGTTCTCTATAATTATATATATGGAAACAATAATGCTTAGCACCCACTGATGAAGAAGATACAAGGTGGTAAGCTGGTAGAATCATTAGCATGCTGGACAAAACACTTAGCTTCATTTTGTTCATCTTTATGTTCTGAGTACAGATTCTTCAGAGGTTTACTTTGCCCTTCATCCTTTCAGGGTC
>NC_068998.1:24504986-24509586 GCF_001194135.2 Octopus bimaculoides
CAATAAAATATATTCAATCCATGACAGTGACTGCAGGCTATTTTTTATAAGCTTATCTAGCTATATAGTTTTGTGGCCATCATTTGAGAAAGAAAGAAAGAAAGAAAGATATAAATAAATAAATAAAGAAAGAAAGAAAGAAAGAAAGATATAAATAAATAAAGATAGAAAGAAAGAAAGAACGAAAGAAAAGAAAGTAATGTCAACCACAGAATAAGAAGTCTGAGTCAGCTGATACAATTCCTCTCATGGAATTTAAGTGGCAGTCATAAATATTATTTGTCAACATCTTTTATTAGATGAGCAATTAAATGTATTGTATTTTATTAAGATTTATGACTTTAAATAATTTTACCTAGAAAGGAATCAGATTTTAAATTAGATCAGTAGTGCTATTAAAAAGATTTTTCAGCACAAATATTGTACATTGTATGTCTTTGTAGAGAATTAAACTTCTTTTTGCCATTAGCGTTTTATATAGTTATTATTATTATTGTTATTATATATATATATTTCTTATTGTTTCTTATGAATTCATTTATAAATAAAATAGAGTGTATCTATTTAAAAATCAATAGTGACTGAACAACACAGAGAAAGAAGTACTCAAGAATTACTTGAAAACTTCTTTGATAATTACTGATGTGCAACAAAAATGTTCACCAATAGTAACAATATCTAAATAAGTTTTATAGGAAAATGAAATTTTTATTAGCATTTCAAAGCAGACAAACCCAGTTATTTGTATCTAAATGACATCAGTGGTGAACAGCTATTCATTGGACTAAGTAGTCTAGTTTCAATTCTTAGTAAAATTTGATTCACTTCAAGTTGTTGTTACTTAGCCCCTTGTCATTTCCAATAAAACAAACTTGTTGTCAAATACATTCAAACCATGACCAAGCTATATATTGGTCAATACAGAATCATCAGAGACTAAATACCCTTCCATACACCCTAACATAACCTTCCATTTAAAAAATGCTAAAGATATGATTTCAAAGACATTTAGCAGTTATTTAAACTATATATAGACAGTTTTATAATTAATCAGTTTAATGATTAATCACCTAGTTTCAGTTCTGATTAGAATCTCATTCACTTCATGCTTTTGTTACTGTTTAGTTTTATTCCAAGCTTGATTAAGCAAACGTATGGTCAAATGCATCACAACTGAGACCAAACTTTTTTTTGATATGGTTGAAATAAAACTACACTATTCAATTCTCGGTGTGTCTGAAATAGATGTAGCTACTATTTCTGGTAGGATGAGGGATCACGTAGAGAGTTTCTCATTGGTTCCTTAATTAAAATAGTTTCCATTCTGAGTAGAACCTAATCCACTTCATGCTGTTGCTTGATTCCATATCAGTCATAACTAAAAAAATCTGCAGTCAAATGTATTTCAGCTTCGACCATCCTATCTTTAGTCAAACCAGTAAGTGTAACCAAGACTATTATAACTTGTAGCAGATTCAAAACCAAATCGCTGGACATCCATGTGAATGCTGCACTGAGTTCACTATTGTTTCACGTGGTTGGCCGATTAACCAACCAGTCAGCTTTGAGTTATCATGTACTTCAGCTTTCTCAAACTTTCTAATGAGCCTTATAAAAGGTAGAGTTTCAGTGGTACCCTCAGAATGCCAAGACATTTATGTCCATTCTCTGACTGTGCAGAGTGAAGGTACAGATATGCCATCATGAATTTTGTGGAATATTTCCCCAGTTGTGATGGCCTAATTCACAAATCAATATGTACCAACTATTTGGTACATATTGATTTGTCTCTCTCAGTGTATATTGTCTTTCTCAGTGTATATGATTGTCTCTCTCAGTGTATATAATTGTCTCTCTTGGTGTATATAAATTGCAGTCTTTATTCATCATCTCATGACCAAAACAGAAAACACTATGTGCAATAAATAAAGCTTCTATTAATTGTTTGTGAGTGTTGCTTATTACTTTAAATGCATCCAACAGGCAATAGCTGCAACAATTTAAAGTGACATTACCTTTTTTGAGGTGTTAGGATGTGTTTCCAGGGAGATTTGGAAGATATTTCTAGCAGGTTAAACAACTCTATAGAGGCTACTTTAAGTAGCTCATGATTCATTTCATTTATGATGTTTCTATGAATGGTGCGGAATCTTGGGTTTATGCCAAACTTTAAAAGAAATCAATATTTAAAAGAGATCATTACTGTAGATTGTGGAAGATAGACAACTAATAGTCTATTTGTTGCACAGAGATGATGAATATAAGCTGCGAATTGATATAGTTTACACCTGAACTATTCTGTTAAATTCTTTCGACACTCTTAATACCAGTACTTGAGAATGTATCTAATTATCAGTAAGTCGTATTTGAAATATAAAACTATCAAAATAATAATGGTAATTCATCCTTTTAATACACTATCAAAATCTTTTGCTGTAACAAACTCTTAACTTCTATTATTATAATTTCATTCAACTCTATGGTGCATTATAAAAACATAAAATAACCAGTAGTACTTGACTGATCGGTTATGTGTTCTAAAATACTGTCTATGTGCATCATATATATTCTATGTTATGAACAACATTATGAACACAGTAGAAACTTGGCTATGTCAGTGACATTAGAAAGAGAAGCAAAACAATTAGACTTATGAAAGCCACACAAAACAGATCAAAATTTAGTATACATAAGCCAACAAGAAAGTCTCTATATGATCATGTAATCTTCAAGAAACAGTAGCCAAAAACTCATCATCAAATTGCATCCAACCATATTAGGGAGAAAAAAGTCATATTGCATAGCAGAGCCCTAGACACAACAAAAAACGACCAGTTGGCCAGATCTGGAATGCATAAAGGTCTATCGGTTCAGGGACGGCCTGGTGTTAAACAACAGCAAAAGCAGGGCATTAGTCCTGTGTGTGTGCTTTGGTTTTATAGTTATCATTTTAATTAGGAATGACAGCTAAGACCAACTTAGCTTACACGAATTTTATGATTGATAATATAATCACTCTGGATGAGGACAGCTGTGTGAGGAAGTGCCCCACCCTAACTGTGGAAGGAACCTATGGAAGAGGTAGACCCAAGACGACATTGGATGAGGTGGTGAAGCATGGCCTTTGAATGTTGGGCCTCACAGAGGCAATGACAGGAGACTGAGACCTGTGGAGATATGCTGTGATTGAGAAGACCTGGCAACTAAAGAGAGATCTCTGCCATGGCTGATGCCAATGTTGCATGTCCAGCCCATTCAAAAGTACCCTTGATGCATCGGGTGATATATGCTTCAGAAGACCTGCTGAGTCAAGTAAAACCAAAATCGTAGCTATGGCCAATGCTACCTGACTGGCTCCCATTCTGGTGGCATGTAAAATGTACCATCAAAACGTGGTCGATGCCAGTGCTTCCTTACTGGCTGTTGTGCCTGTGGCATGTAAAAAACACCATCTGAACGTGGTCGATGCTAGCTCCGTCTGACTGGCTCCCATGCCTGTGGTATGTAAGAAAACACCGTCTGAACATGGCTGATGCCAGTCCCCACTGACTGGCTCCTGTGCTGGTGGCACGTAAAAAGCATTATCCATACGTGATGGATGCCAGGGCTGCCTGGCTGCCCCCCATGCTGGTGACATGTAAAAAGCACCCACTACACTCTTGGAGTGGTTGGCATTAGGAAAGACATCCAGCTGTAGAAACATTGCCAGTTCAGATTGAAGCCTGGTGAAGCCACTGGCTCTCCAAACCTCAGTCAAACCGTCCAACCCATGCCAGCATGGAAAGTGGAAGTTAAAGGATGATGATGATGATGACATATATGCACACACACATGTATATATAGGTCTGTATATATATACAATTGACAATCCAATAATTTATTTATATTATAACATAATATACTATGAATGTAATATAACATAATAAAGATAACATAAACAATTATTATGACTTCAAAATTCCAAAGATTTGTTTCAACTTATATACATTTTTTGATATATAAACAATTCCCCTATATGTAAGTCTCTTCAGAGGCAGAGTTTAAAGATAGACGAAATTCCATGTGAAAAGATGGTTGGATTGTAAAAAAATTATTCAAACGCCTATGCATTATGAGTGAGAGTCCTAGCTATTCAATTACATATCAATTACAATTAAAAAAACAATCACAACAAAAAAATTTTAATGGACAAAATAATTAAGTAAGTGTAATCTACAACTATCAAAATATATTTCTATATATCTCAAAATATATTAATCCAAACTCGTTTATGTCTAAGAGAATCTTTCGCTATTATAACACACAACAATACTATACATGCATATATAATTAAGTATTAGGGTCTTGCTTAATCTAGAATTGTGATAAAACATGTAAAAGAATATAAATGATAATTATATCTTTAATATATAATAACTCTTCTATTTATTTAAAGCTATTGATATACAAAAAATAATAATTTGCATTATAACCATATTTATATGGCATTCAACTGATATACCAGTTAATTGGATGTTTCACACACTCCATTGAAGGAATTATTTTCCTTAGTTTGTTAATTTATATATATATATATATATATATATATATATATATATAT
>NC_068998.1:24509826-24512366 GCF_001194135.2 Octopus bimaculoides
TTCAAACCAAAATAAGTAAAATTGACATCAGATTTGAGCGAAATCCGTTGAAATTGATTGGCTGAAAATCGTTTGCTGGCAATTTGATTGTGAAATCCCATAAGGAATCAGTTTATTGGTTATTTCCACTCATTGACTGCTTTTTTAAAGTTACATTAGAGATCTGCATAAGAGAAGGTTGATCTGAAGGTTTGCATTGGGGATCTGGATTGGAGCAACTTAGGAAAACTTACCAACAGCCTTAACCAAAAAATAAGAGGCCTGTCCCGTCTAGGTTACGTCTATGAGTAACTTAGCCAATCACTGATATCAGTTGAGTGAGCATTGTTGTTGGAGAAGTCAGCATTGTCCAATAAAAAAAGAGGAAGAGTCTATAAGTCATGTTGCCATGGTTTGAGAATATGTCTGGCCAATGCTTCCGGATCACTGTTTATAACCACATCGGCTGCAATGACAACTTGTCTATAAAACTTCGCTATAGACCACATTGCGTGTCCTGCCCTGAGGAGCATACACCCTTATTGGCCATTGTGCATTCGTCCCATACAATGAGACGGCACTGTCTAAGAGCTTCAGCTTCCTCTGAATTTTTGCTAATGTTGCAAGTAGGAACCTCGGCCCTAACCAAATCCAAAGGCAGCTTAAATGCCGAGTGCGCCGTCCTACCTCCTGGCAATAACGTAGCAGCGATTCCCGAGGAGGTAACGGCTAGCGCAATTTGTTTCTCGCGACGAATCTTAGCAAGTATTAATCGTGTTACAAAGGATTTGCCGGTACCTCCAGGAGCATGGAGGAAAAAATGCTACCCACCTGTTTTTCAACGGCACTGACGACAGTTTCGTACGCCAGCCTCTGATCAGCGAGCAATTTTGGTTCATTTACTCTCAGGTACTCCGCAAGGCAATCAGCATCATACGACAACTCCAGAAGTAACTGTCGCAATGAGGAATGCAAACCGAATGTGTTCAATTCCACCCCACCCATTTTGAGCAGGGCAGCCAATTGGGCAACATTGTGCTCAGAAAAGTATACACGTTGACCATTCTCCAAATGAACAGTCAGATGCATGATTGCTGGATGCCTTTGGTGGAGGGGGAAACTGAAAATATGCCAAAAAGCCTCATTGCTGCTGATGTACCGCCCCGACAGTTACTCAGAAACTTCACCTCTTCCACTGGCACTTTGAAGGCCAAATACGGCGGCATCGGAGCCTTTGTTATTGTACTTACAAATGTACTTAATAGCTTTAACGGAACTGCAAAATTCAACATTTATATGGGCGTTAAAAATCTTCAAGAGAAGTGGGCAGTAAGGGACAACGCACCGATTGTCGACGTTACTTCCCTTTACTGTTGTGGTGAAGCCACTGTTCTCAAGCTGTCTCCGTCTGTACAGGGTGTACCCGTCTCCATTAGTCATGTCTCATCAACAAATTGCTTAGGGAATCCCTTACTACATGACCCGTTCTGTAGGCACGCATGATGGACATCAACACCCATCCCACACGGACCATGAATCATGTTCATGCTGACAATGTCATATAACTTATGGTCGATGACAAGGTTAGGAATCTCAGCTGAGATGATTGCATCAACATTATTAGAGTTGATTTTTGTCGCTAGCCAAATCAGAATGTGAGCATGTGGATTTCCTCTCTTCTGCCATTCCACGGTGTACATGTCGCACTTGACTGGCCCAAAAATCTGCCCCTTTTTGATTAATGACATCAACTTGGCCAACTTTAGCTGGAACACTCAAGCAAGTAGGTCATGCCTGCGGGCAGGTTGTTGCCCAGGGTAAAGTTCACAGGTTATTTCCACCCACTTTGGGTTGCATGTGAACGTAATAAACAGGTCCGGACGACCATAATTTCGGACGTACGTCATTGCGTCCTGGATTCGTTCGTGCTTGTACCTGGGTCCCCCCGTGTAGCTGGAGGGTAATATGCAGGTCTTTCCCAGGCTTCGGGTATCGGCATCATTCTGGATCCCATCTCGTAGATGAATGTAGCTGTTACGGCGCAGCTCTTCCTGGTGTGTTTTTATAAAACACAGACGCTCGGATTCAACCTTGGCAGGCATGTCTACTGCAAACTGATGAAGTAGGTCTCGCCACCGATGCAAGTGACTGAAGCTGTTCACCCGCAGCATAAATCTGTAGGCATAATATGCCCTTGACGACACTGTTTTGGCCAATGTCACAGAGGGGTCTTTGGGTTGACCATGTTGAATGCCGAAATGGTGACCATCTTCCCCGCAAGTGAACAAAAGGGGGTACTGTAGGCTGTCGTAAGAGCGGTGAGTTTCACTAATCCTACGAAGGCCGCCGCCACGGCATGAAGTAACTATATCTTTGGGGTTGTGTTGGTCCCCATGAAGAACGACTGCCACCTCATTGCATGCGGGAGCATTGAAGCAGCGAGCATGCCCCCCAGATGGCCTCTTGTCAGCGTCAATGATGACATTGTAGTTGGAACAGGGTGCGTTCTCAAACGCGCATTTGAAGCTGAGGATGTAACTGTTGTGCTCGTGCAGCATTGT
>NC_068998.1:24512376-24513649 GCF_001194135.2 Octopus bimaculoides
CGGACAACTTTAGCCCCAAAGGAGGTCATCTGGAAAGCGCAATTGTATATACTGATAAGTTGAAAAAATCTGGATGACCTTGGCGCAGACCCTGCCAGCAGGTCCTTCAAAGGCTGTGGAGGTTCTTCAAGTGGTGGCAGCTGCACTTTGCCATTTGAGCAGCACATCCCAGGTGGTTCGGTTGACCATTTCTTAACATTGCAGTGCTTACAGGTGGAGCACATACCCCCAATCTCGATTTCAGAACGGGAGAATTGGCAGTGGCAGCAGCATTCTTAGAATTGCGTGTTTCCCGTTGTTCAGCTGTCTCAGTTGCTCTTGTATTGACAGTGGCAACAGTGTTTTTTTGAATTGCGAGCAGATCGAGCTGAGCTAGTTTCTTGAAAACGCACCGAACGGTCATACGACCTCCTCCTTTGTAGTCGCATAGCTTTTTCGTCGTCACTTTCAGTGACTCTCCTGCTCAAAGCATGCAAAGAGGTGTGAGCCAATCGCAAATTAGTTTTGTCAGAAGTCTCATTGACCCTTCTAGCCCTCTGTGCCAACGCAGCAGCCGTTCGGTGCCCGAGACAGATTCTTTTCTTAGGTGGCATTTTGTAAATTGGGAGAGAGAGAAAATGAAACTGACAGATGGGGAAATGTGATTAAATGAAGGCACAAATAAAACTGAAGTTGCGGTTCTGATGAACAAAAAATCAGCAATAAGAACAAAACTGTTTTCAAACATAGACAACGTTACCCGGTTGTTTTCAATTAAGAGTAACTTGTTTCGTCAAACAAACAGCTGAAAAATAAAGCAAAATGCAATAGAATAGAATGAAATTGAAATATATAATAAAATTAAAAAATTAAGAATACAGACTCTCTACGTAAGAAATATGCTACAAAACCCTGTTTTTGAAACTATATCTCATGTTTAAGAAGAAAAAAAAAGCATTTTACATTTTCAGCCTCGGAAATCCCCCCACCCACGCACACATTGATCTTTTCACCATCTATTTTTCAATGCAAGGGGAAAATACGAAGATTAAGAATATGGAAAACATATTTTTAAATCTCAAATTTACCACGTACAGGTAAATTTTTAGATAACACTCGCACGATTTTCACTAAGAAAAAAATAAATGGGACACTGACAAATTGTTACATAACTCGTTGTTTCATTGTTGTTAAATAAATGGATGACGATCTTACGGTACGAGTCCTAAATATGGGCTTTTTCCGGAAAAAGTGTCATCGGCGATCTTTACCAAAGATCGGCCTTTTCCGTAAC
>NC_068998.1:24513809-24514731 GCF_001194135.2 Octopus bimaculoides
GGTTAGGGTACGGAAAAGGCCGATCTTTGGTAAAGATCGCCGAAGACACTTTTTACGGAAAAGGCCGATTTTTAGGGCTCTTACTGTCGTGAAATATAAACAAAACTCTTTCGCTACCAAAGTAGCATGTGTGTGAATGAGAGGTGGGGGAGAAAGATAAACGATATAAAATAAATAAATAAATATATTTTAATTGTTGTGTGAGAAAGTACATATAATCTCATTATAAACTTTAGTGTCTTTCAAAAACATTGAACCTATATCTCATGTTTAAGAAGGAAAAAAAAAACTGACATTTAAATTTTTGATGAACGCTGCCATTTTATCTTCCTTTTCTTTCATTGGACGCTTTCTTTCTCCCTTTCACAGTTTTTCTTGACTTTTTTTTGTTAGACGCGAGCAAACAATCTGTATTTCTCTCTGAGTCACTCTCTCACACATACATAAACACAATTTGTCTCTCTTCTTCATGCGCATACGCCTCCTTCACGCGCATACGCCTCCTTTACGCGCATACGCATATGGCTGAAAATCGATTTTTACAGCTATACGCGGGTGCCTATGACAGAAAAAGTTGACGAAAATGCAGATAGGGTCATGACAAATCTCCTAAAATTGGAGCGACATGCGTGCTAATTTGTGGACGTGCATAAGCTACATTCACGTACGTACACACACACACGCACACATCTTGTCTTATATAGATACTGATATATATATACCGGCGTAAGCACATAAATGTGCAACAAGGTGGAAAAAAGAGTACTGGAATACCAAAGGTAGAGTAATATGCTTTATTTAAAAGCAGCAGAAATATAACAAAAGACTGTTACTCGGAGTTTCACGTTCCAGTTCATCGAGTAACAGTCTTTTGTTATATTTCTGCAACTTTTAAATTAAGTATATATATATATATATATAT
>NC_068998.1:24515322-24515877 GCF_001194135.2 Octopus bimaculoides
GAGAGTAAATACTACATACCCACCGCTCTCTCACTCTGTCTCACACACATACACACGCACACACACACCCCTTGACTCACTCACACTCTGTCTCTTACAAACACACACATACGTAAATGTATACAAACATATTTACAACGACACACGTGTGTATGCCCGCGCGCTCCGGTATTGATGTAACAACGGCAAAAAGTTTCACTGTCTATTTCGTGTGTGACTGTGTGTGTTCGTGTGTATGAGAGAGAGAGTAAATACTATATACACACCGCTCTCTTACTCTGTCTCGCACACATGCACACACACCCCCCTTGACTCACTCACACTCTGTCTCTTACAAACACACACATACATAAATGTATACAAACATATTTACAAAGACACACGTGTGTATGCGCGCGCGTGCGTGTTTCTAAGAGACAGAGTGTGAGTGAGTCAAGGGCTGTGTTGTCATATGCATAATCCAAAGATGTATGTATATTTATGCATGTACGTATACATGACAATAAACCTCTCTCTCTCACTCACACTCTGTCTCTTACAAACACACACATACAT
>NC_068998.1:24516387-24526606 GCF_001194135.2 Octopus bimaculoides
ATATATATATATATATATATACATATATATATGCGTGTGTGTATATGTATATATATATACGTATGTATGTATATATATGTGTATGTGTATATCTTTAGATGAGGTCATTTGTGGCAGGCAGACACATCTGTAAAGAAACATCTACGGAAATGCCAGACCTAGAAATTCATAGTGCACATCAGGGCAACACAGCAGAACATGGTAGGCTCCCTACAGTTTCCATCTATCAAGTTCACTCACAAGGTGTTGACCCAAAATCATAGTAAAAGACACTTGTGAAGTGGAAATGATCCTGAAGTCTGGTGGTTACAAAGTAAAATTGTTAACCATTCTGCCACATCAGCATCTATACATCACCACTATCCACTTGTCTCACTAGCATCTATACATCACCACTATCCACTTGTCTCTCATAGATGGGCAGAAGACCACATCTTGCTCAAATGTTTTGCTTACGTCTGAGTTGGTTTCTACTGTTAGATACCCTTTCTATGACCAACCCCTTTTCAGAGCATATGGAATGAATTTTATTGTGGAATCAGCACCAGAGAAGATAACTTTCTTTTTGTCAAGACTAAAGGGTCCCCTTGAGTCTACATACTTGTTCATTTAATAACTAAGTTACAAAGTATTCAGAGAAGATTAATAGTGGTATCTACACAGATGAAGTTACCTTGTACTCCGTAAAATTAGAAATCCCTTGTCACTCAATGATGTGTTTGTTCACTCAGGGCTGAGGAGCCAAATAGAAAAGAAAAGTAATATATCATCATCACCATCATTTAATGTCTCCTTCCATGCTGGCATGCATTGGATAGTTTGAGAGGAGCTGGCAAGTCAGAAAACTGCCCAAGCTCTGATCTCTACTTTGGCATGGTTTGCAATGACTGAATGCTCCTCCTAATGCCAACCACTATACAGAGGTACTGGATGCTTTTCATATGGCTTCAGCAGCTGTGAGGTCACCAAGTAACTTGCAATACAAGACCTCTCAAGAGGGAGGTGGTTTTGTGCCAGGTGATGAAAGGTTAGAGTAGGAGTAGAGGATCAGAAATATGTGAAGAGTAGTAAAGGAGTTACATTCAGAGAGATACAAAGAGAGGAGATAGTGAAGATATTACAGGGAGTAAACTCAACTTACAGAGAGGTGCATGGAAGTGGAACTAAGGACTGGATAGAGTGAATGGGTAAGTTCAAGAGATTGTGGAAGGTGATTGGTGGGGAGCAAAAGAGAAGGAAGGTTGTGAGTGGACATAAATGGATGGGGATTTTGAGGATATGTTGTGAGGAAGAGATTCAACAGGACATATTGTGTACAGGTAGATGCATGGGGTGAAAGTGGGAGATAGAGGTGAGGGGAATAAAGTGAGTAATTAGACTGGATGGAGTGATGGGAAGGTATCAGGAAGATGGGTTGTAATGGACAGGTCTGACAAGGACAGATTGTGTGTAGGGGCATGGATATAAACAACAAACCTTTATGGACTCGATTTTGCTTAGATGGACAGGTTTTCTCAAGTAGGAGCAAATCGTTAATCATCTCAGATGTTTTTCATCTCCTTCTATGAGGTTCAACATCGGAAAATCATTTTTCACCACTTCATCCCACATCTTCCTCGGTCTTCCTTTTCCATGGCTTCCCTCTAAATTTTAGAGATCACTACTTTAATCCCTGTCTTCATCCATATGCATCAGATGACCATTCAAATGCAGTCTTCTCTCTTGCACACTTGATTTGATGCCTCCTCATATCAATTTTCTTTCTCTCAACACCTTTACACTTTGCCATACATGCTCACTGACATTGCATATTCAGCAGAGCACGCTGGTTTCATTTCTTTCAAGCTTTTACATGTCCTCTACTGTTACAGTTTACATTTCCCTACAATGTTACATAGCTGTCCATACACAAGCATCATACAGTCTAAGGACTTAGTTATGTGTCTAGGAGTTTGCGAGAGGGCACCACTGAGGTCTTTAACTTTTAACAATAAGCAAGAACTTTTTGTCCTTGGTACACAGCACTGAAATTGCTTTTAGAAGTTAAACTATATCACAAACATATCTGAACTAAAATAAAGTTTCTTTCTTTCCTACCCCTAATTTATTACACTATTAATCATGTATTTGTTTCGACCGAGTGGTATGTGTATGCAAGTCATTCACTAGTATTCATTGCTCTATTCTAATTGATTTGTATTCACTAGAATTGATTGTTCCTTTCTAATCAGCTCAGAAATACCTCTCCCCTGTATCTCCTACTCTGGAAGGCTAAGGATCCATAAATGCATCTAGAAGCCCAAGAGAGGGTGCCATTGAGCTGATAATGGTATTCTTACACCTGTTACTGTCAGTCAACTAACCTAAAGTTTGTTTATTTTTCATCACTGCTTAGCAAAAACAAATGTATATGCGTATTTCAAGAGTTAATGTTCTTTCATCAGCACTACATCCAACCCATCAACTATTTCTTAAATACCCACTAACTTTAGCCCAGTTTACGTATTAAGCTCATTCCAAGCAGCTGGTACGTAAGTATTAATTGCTTGCAACGGCCACAGTATTTTGTTTTGCATCTATAATGATTTACTACCGGCATTGTTTACATAAACCTATTCGTACACAGAACGTCATCATCTTCAGTGCTGGCTCTGAATTCTATAGAAAAATCTTCAAAATCTATGACATTATACACATGTAAAGGCGGCGAGCTGGCAGAATCGTTAGCACGCTGGGAAGAATACTTAACGGTATTTCGACCGTCTTTACGTTCTGAGTTCAAATTCTGCCAAGGTCGATTTTGCCTTTCATCCTTTCAGATCGATAAATTAAGTACCAGTTGTATACTGAAGTTGATGTAATTGATTTGTTCCGTCCCCCACAAACTTGAGGCCTTGTGCTTCCAGTAGAAAGGATTATAAGTACACATGTAATTACCATACACCCCAAACCACAATGATTTTACGGCTAAGTCAAACTCTTTATGTTGTTCTCTCTCTTTCTCTCTGTTTATCGATCGATCTCTCATACTCCTTTCTATTTTCTTGTTTGCAACTCATCATCACCACTCTTTTTCGTCTTTTCACTTTTAATTTCCCCGCCTCTCTCTCTTTCTCTCTCTCTCTCTCTCTCTCTCTCTCTCTCAGATATTTAACAAATAGAAGTTAAACGAAAATTATTCGGAAACAACCAAAGTATCATTTCTTTTTTTTGGCTTCTTTCTCTTCATAATCAGACGTAAAAAAGTTACCATCTGCTAAATGCAAAGTCATATCACTTCTGTTTCACAAAGAAGACGTCTCGAGTCAATATTGAAGGTGAAGTACTTTATTATAGTCATTGAAAAATATTCATTTCTTCTTTAGTGTTTATAAAATTGTGCTCAAGCAGTCATCTATCGCAAAGTGAGAAAGACAGATTTCTAAAAAGGAAATTCGTATTGTTTTGACTGAGGGCAAAGTACCTTATCAAATTCACTGAAAATTATTGAACAAAACCGTATTCACATTATTTTTGAAGTCGTGGATGATGGTATCATCTTGTTCGATACTATGTCACTCTTGCTGAAAAATGACACAAATAACCCAAATTTTAGAGAAGAGTCGGTGCAGCACATATGCAGTTATGTTTCATATTATTCAGGTTACTATTTTGACAGGTTATTTTATGCAAGAAGATGCATTTACACTTAGAATACTCTCGTTTTCGTCTGAGACAGAAATATTCAAAAGGCAACTGTTTCCAGTAAAAACGAACATTTGTTATGTTTTTAAATAAATGTCAAAAACAAACTTTATCTGTTGTTGAGCTACATGAGTGAACATTGTTTCTCTCATGGGCAACTGTATGTTGCACATGTTAGAGTTGGAAGTCCACGTGATCTTTTTATTTATGCTCCTTCTGGGAAAACACGTAACATTTGTTTATAAGGAAGTTTTGGATTTACATTGAAATCGTAAATAAGAAGAACAAGTAACACAATTAAGAGGAGAAAGATGACATGTTGCTGAAAATGTACAGCTTACAAATAAAATGCGAAAATGTATATAGCATGGCAAAACTATTATATAGGCTGTCGCCCGAGTAACACCACACTCGCGCTTCTATAAATATATATGATTTTTTAAATTCAGCAGACATCATTAAAGCACTCAGTTTTTAACAAATTAGGTTAACTGTCAAACAATCAGATACCAATAGATGCAAATACACATCCAAGGTAATTCATCATGTATGACAAGTAGATCCAAATATCGTTTAGATACATATATACATATTACGGGCTTCTTTTGTTTTCCGTCTACCAAATCCACTCAAAAGGCTTTGGCCAGCCCAAGACTATAGGAGAAGACACTTGCTCAAGGTGCCTTGCAGTGCGATTGAATCCGAAACTATGTGGTCAGTAAGCAAGCTTCTTACCACACAGTCACACTGCACCTATATATATACAGGGTTATCCAAAGAGAATCAACCGATTTCATTATCCAATATTTTAATAAAGAAAAGCAATGGAAAACTCCAGCTAAGTTACAAGCATTTACTCACAATCAACTTTTATTTCCTGTCTTACAAGAGTTCAATATGGCCACCACCTGCAGCACGGGCAACATCAATGCGATAAGAGAATTCCTTCCAGACGTGTATCAGCATATCACGAACCACTGCGTTGATCGCTGTCGTTATTCGATGCTTAAGGTCATCGAGGTTAGTGGGTAGCAATGGAGTTGTCTAAGTTTTGAATGGATGCCACAGGGGCGCTGTAGTCGCATCGCTCTTCCAGCAACTTTCAGTTGTTTCTTTACATTCAAAATGGTGAGTCGTCAGCAAAAGGCATTCTGCGTTCTCGAGATCACGTAAACAAATTTGGTTGTCGCAGTGCAGCTAGCTTTTCGAAGGCGATTCGACATTAATCTGCCCTCCCCTAAGAACATTCGATGGTGGTTTCAACTATTTCAAGAGACTGAGTGCCTTTTTTTTAAGGAAAATGTCCAGGACAACCGCACATTTCAGAGAAACAAGTGGTGAGAATCCGTGCTGCGTTTGTGGGAAGCCCATGGAAGTCCACAAATCGAGTTAGAGATGAGCTTGTGATCCCTCAATCCACTATCTGGCGTATGCTAAGAAGACGTCTACATTTGAAACCATACAGACTACATCTTGTTCAGCCACTTACCAATGGCGACAAGAGGAAGCGGATGGCATTTTGCAAATTGATGCTGGAGATGATGGTACGAAACCTTCATTTCACGTTTAGTCTTTAGTGATGAAACGACTTTTCACTTGAGCAGCACAGTCAATAATCACAGTGTGCATATCTGGAGAACAGAGCACCCACATGAAACACTTGAACATGAAAGTGATTCCCCTAAGGTGAATGTTTTCTGTGCTGTGTCTCAGGACAAAGTTTATGGTCCCTTTTCTTTGAAGGAAACACCATTACAGGACAAACCTATCTCAATATGCTCCAAAACTGGCTCTTCACTTCACTGTAAGCAGATTTGTATGACTTCCCTTTTCAACAAGATGGGGAACCGCCCCATTGGCACCTGATGGTTTGAGCTTTTTTAAATGAAAAAGTGCCCCAAGGATGGATTGGTCAGAAAGGGGCCCAAGACCTTGCTCTTTGTGCTTGGCCTACGAGATCCACAGACCCCACCGTGTGTGATTTTTTTCTTGTGGGGATATGTAGAAGATTGCATTTACTACCCACTAACCTCGATGACCTTAAACATCAAATAACAACAGCGATCAACTCAATGATTCGTGACATGCTGATATGAGTCTGCGATGAATTCTCTTATCGCATTGATGTTGCCTGTGCTGCAGGTGGTGACCACATTGAACACTTGTTAGACAGGAAATAAAAGTTGATTGTGAGTAAATACTTGTGACTTAGCTGGAGTTTTCTATTGCTTTTCCTTATCAAAATATTGCATAATGAAATCGATTCATTCTTTGTCAATAACCCTCTCTCACTCTCTCTCTCTCTCTATATATATATATAATATATATATACCCTTTTATTCTTTTACTTGTTTCAGTCATTTGACTACAACAATACTGCAGCACCACCTTTAGTCGAATAAATCGACCCCAGGACGTTTTCTTTGTAAGCCCAGTACTTATTCTACCTTTCTGTTTTGCCAAATCACGAAGTTGGGTGGGGGGCATAAACACACAAATACACACACACGCGCACACACACACAGATACGACAGGATTTTTTCAGTTTCCATCTACCAAATTCACTGACAAGGCTTTGGTCGGTCTGAGGCTCTAGTAGAAGGGATTTACCCGAGGTACCACGCAGTGGGACTGAACCTAGAACCATGTGGTTTGGAAACAAGGTTCTTACCACAAAGCCACTCTTATATTTATTTATTTATTTCGTTTGTCAAGCTTCTTTCTAATTTTTTAAACGTAATAATTTAATATAACACCATGCACCCACTTTATTGTCACCAATTCAGTATTAATTTTTTTGCAGGCCATCTCACTCTGTCACTTTCTTTCTCTTTCTCTTCCTCTCTCACCTACTTACCTCTTTGTTGCTTTCTGTCTCTCTCTGCCCTCCACCACCTTTTTCTCTCACATACAACTATTATGTGACCATTCCCATGTCTCTGTCCAACTTCCTTTTCTCCTGACCATCAACTCTTTTGGTCATACATATGTCGCCTCCTTCTCTGCATTCAACAAGATTTGTTCTTATATTCTTACCCGTTCGTTTACTCACTTTTCCTTCTATCCTTTCACCTATTCACTTTCCAGTCCTCCAGGGCATTTTCCATTGCATTACTATACATATGTCTTGTCTCCAGCCACATGACATTTATTTTCTTTGTACATTGTTTATTTTCATGATTCTATAGAAAATCTAAAGAGATAACCTTAACAATTGTTTCTTGCTATTCACAGCTGCTTTTCGCTGTTAATGCCATCAAAAGTGAACAATATTATCATTGAAGATGTGAAAAATATAATGATTATTTTAACAATTACTGACGAGGAAAGAGCATGTACATGTCATGTGTGTGAATTTTCCATTCATTCGTTTGTCCAGCATTTGTTAATTTTTTTTAAAAATTACACCCACACACATACTAGATGAGCATTTTCATTTTCTATCCACCAAAACCACTTGTAAAATACCTAAAAATGTAGTAGGAGACTTTGTTGGGTGTTTTTCAAATAGATTTATTATAAGTTAAATAAATTGCTTTGCAATGTTACTGTTAATACTCTGGCAATGCCAGGTACTTCAGCTAGTGTGTGTGCGTGTGCTTTGTCTGCTCGTCTTGTGATAGTTGTAAATCAATGTTATTGTCAAATAATTGCCTTTCCTTTCCAATTTCTTGCATGAACATGTCTAGCATTGAGGAAATATTATCTTATAGAAACAGGTGAGTATTGGAAGCCAACTAGGACATGTGGCTATAGAAAATCTACCTCAGTGGAACTCTGTCAGAGCCATTCAAGCATGGAAAAGTGGTTGTTAAAAAACCACGATGAGGATGGTGCTGATGATATTCCAAGGGATGATTTGATTTCTCTTTTTGCCAATGCTGGTGCCTTTGAAGTAGCATCTTTGGATAATATTGATGCTTTCATTTTCCATTGGCAATGGTTAAGTCACTCTAATTCCTTGGTTTCCAGTAACTGTACCTCCACTCTTGTTCATAGGAACCACTCTTTTTATCTTTATCATCAAAACAGTTTTGTCTTCAAAATAAATGTCTTTTATCATCGATTATGAAACTTTGCAAGAAGGTTCTTAAAGACACTAAATTGTAGTATATGGAGCAGAGAAGATGGTAAACTGGCAGAATCATTAGCATGTCAGGCAAAGTTCTTAACTGTATTTCATCCGTCTTCATGTTCTTAGTTCAAATTCCACTGAGGTGAACTTTGCCTTTTCATCATTTCTGGGTCAGTTAAGTATCAGTTGAACATTAGGGTTGATGAAATCAACTTATCCCCTCTCGCAAAATTGTTGCTTTTAAGGCAATGTTTGAAACCAATATATGGAGCAGAGTAAATATTGTAATTCTTATTAGGAGATGGCTACTTGGGACTTTTAGAAAATCAATAGCATTGAATAATATGCGAACCTAGCATTTTTCCTGTCTTCTGTTATTACGAAGTCCCAACTTCTAAGGATAAAGTAGAAGTGATTGCTCAGTTATTTATGAATAAGTCAACCCATAATTTATCTGACCCTATTATTTCAGTTCTCCTTCTCACTATGTTTGTTTCTATGACATTTGAATAACTTCTAAAACTGAGACAAAAGTAATTTCTAGCATCTGTACATATGTATAGCTACTGGCAATATTCCTGCGATTATTTTGCAAGTGTACAAATGATTATAGCTGAGTCTAGCCTGTTGGAAATTGGCACCTATTGTTCTTATTTTCAAAATATCTGGTTTACATATTAATTTTCATAACTACCACTGAATCAGCCTTCTTCTTATAGTTTGCAAAATCTTTCAGTAGTTTATTATGTTCTTGTATTGCCGCTTAAGGGAATCACTTCATCTGTGTTCAGACAACCAGTACAGCTTCCATACTTTGAACTCCACTGATCTTCTGACTGAAGCATGTGAGTAGTTCTCTTATGCTTTAGATATTTGTGATGTGGCAAGTATTTTTACTCTTGATATATCAAAAGCATTTAAGGCAGTGAGCTGGCAGAATCATCAGCATATTGCTTAGCAACATTTTGTGCCTTCATGTTCTGGGTTTAAATTCTGCTAAGATTGAATTTGCCTTTCATCTTTCTGGGGTCAATAAAATAAGTATCAGTTGAGTATTGAGGCAGATGTAATCCACTTACCCACTCCCTCAAAATTACTGGCCTTGTGCCAAAATTTGAAATTGAAATTGATATATCAAAAGCATTTGACTGGGCTTGGCATACAGATCTCCTCCAGAAGCTTAGGTCATATGGAATTACTGAAAGGTTCTTTAGTGGTTTTGAATATTTTCAAGATATGTGTAAACATTTAAGTTCTTTTAAATGACCAAGGTATTTCTCAAGATCATAAATCATGCTAACTATAGGAAGAAAGCAGATTCAGTGGTAGTTATGAAGATTAAAATTTACACCACAGATTTCAAAAATATGAAAAGCAGATACTGATTTCCAACATGTTAGAAAATGAGACAAAGCTAACTGTTCAGACTTTTGCAAAACAATAGCAGAAATATTATCAAACAGCTAAATATGAACAAAAGCTAGAAATTACTTTAATTCTTAATGATCTTCTTGATAACATCATCCCTAACATAACTAACCTTGCTCATAACACATCTTTGTTTCCTTAGTTGAATGAAAAAGTTAATTTGTGTAAGCAAATGAAAATGGTCAGCTGTCTGAATGGAGTACCTGGTGATTGGTTACTTTTGACTCTACAAAACATATTTCTTTTCATTAATCATTGCAGGAACTCAGATGATATGCTTATTTCTATATCTGATACTGTTTCTTCTGAATCATGTAGTCTTAACTTTTTAGAATTACCTTATTCTAAAGTTTATGCTTAGAAGAATTATATCAGATCCATTGCCAAATCAACCACTTCTAAAGGCTGGTTCCCATTACTGAATTCAGCATTACTTTATTTTTTTATAAGTCTCTAATACACCTTTGTCCCAAACTCGGTTGTCACATTTAGGCTGCTTTTCTTGACTGAGTTCAACATGAGTTTCTACAACACAGCTGGTCACTGTTTTGCCGACAAAACTTCGTCTTCTTTTTAATCACAAAGACATTGCTTATTTATCTGTTTTCTATAAATACCTCACTGGTTGTAATTTTGATGAAATTATTTCCCCTGTTGCTCCTCCTAAGATTAATAATCGATCAACTCATCTTTCTACTAATTCTCTTCATTTCACTGTAGTTGTCTGCACTTCTGAGAAAAGTTTCTACTCTAGTAGTTTCTTTACTCTCGTGGGAGTCTCTTCTTTCGTCTTGCTTCTCTGATAGTTATAATCTTAATTCATTTAAATCAATCTTGAGCTAAAGTAATACATACATACATGTGCGCACACACACACACACACACACACACACACACACACACACGCACACTCACATTTTCATATATATATTTATATTTCCATATGTATGTATGTATATATATATATATATATATATACTTATATTTATATATTCATATGTATATATATATATATATATATATATATATATA
>NC_068998.1:24526905-24528205 GCF_001194135.2 Octopus bimaculoides
ATATTTAAATATTCATATGTATATATATATATTTATATTCATATGTATATGAATGTATATTTATATATTCATATGTATATATAAGTATATGTATATATATGTATATGTATATATATATATTTAAATGTCCATATGTATATATATATATATATATATATATATATATTCATATGTAAATATATGTATATATTTATATATTCATATGTAAATATATGTATATATTTATATATTCAAATGTATATATATGTATATATTTATATATTCATATGTATATATAAGTATATGTATATATATGTATATGTATATATATATATATTTAAATGTTCATATGTATATATATATATATATATATATATATATATATATATATATATATATATATATATATATATATATATATATATATATATATATATATATATATATATATATATATATATATATATATATATATATATATATATATATATATATATTTAAGTATAAATATGTGCATATGTATATACATGTATACTTATATATGTGTGTGCATATATATATACATATATATGTATATATGTGTGTCTGTTTATATATTATTGCTTATATATACTGTTTGTTTTTCTTTGTCTCAAATTGGTGCTTGTAATGTCTAATATCAAACGGTATTAATATTTATCAATATTTAATGTAATAAATCAATATTCGATGTTCGATAAAAGAGCAATTATATCAATGCGAAATGTAATTGAATTTATTTTTCTAGTAAAGCCATTGAACTGTGTCATAGCTAGGACATCACCTTCAAGGATTTCAGTTGATTATATCGACCTCAGTACTTGGCCTGCTGCTTATTTTATCGACCCCAGAAGAGAAGATAGGCAAATTAGTCAAAGAGACATAACTGGCAGAAAAACGAATATCTCAAGTTAATTATGTTTGATTCACAAATGTTTTTCCTGGTGTCAATACATGAAAACAAAACACACTGGCACACAAACCTCAATACTCATGCCTGTAAACAAAAAATGAATATGCAGATATGCATGTGCCTATACTGATAAATCTAATTATATATGTGTGCATGTATGTATACACACACACACATATATATAGGTACAAGCATGGCTCTGTGGTAAGATGGTTGCTTTCCAACTAGATAGTCTTGAGTTCAGTCCCACTGCATGTCACCTTGGCAAATGTATTCTATTACAGTCTTGGGCCAACCAAAACCTTGTTAGTGGATTTGGAAGATAGACACTGCAAGAAACACATCAAATAATTACATATATATATATATATATATATATATATATATATA
>NC_068998.1:24529962-24532842 GCF_001194135.2 Octopus bimaculoides
TATATATATTGTGTACGTCTTTGTGTTCATGTTTGTCCACCACCACTACTACTACCACCACCACCACCACTTTGCATCCCCATAATTTAGCAGTTCAGCAAAAGTGACTAATAGAATAAGTACCAGACTTGAAAATAAGTCCTGGGATAAATTCATTTGACTAAACCCTCCAAGGCACGGCCCAAGCATCACTGAAACAAGTAAGGGCTAAAAGCGATATCTGAAGAGGCTTCACACAGTTTCATTCATGAATTTTACTTATAAGGATTGTATCCGAAGCTTTAGCAGAATAGACATTTATCTAAGATGTAGCACGATCGCATAGAGGTAGAAAGAGGACCAACTTGTGCTTGGTGAACTCTTTAATTACAAAAATATAGTTATACTTAAGAAATATTAAATAGTCATCCAAAATACTGTCAAGTCAAGATTTCATGAAAATTCAGCCACTTTTTCTCTCTCTCAGAAGTATTCGTCGTTATAAATTGCAAATAACTAAAAAATGAAACAGGAAAATTTCTCGACCAGCTATTAAAAGGTGAGTGGCAGATATAATCTTATGGCAGTTTAATACCAATCCTTGCCTTTTTGTAAATTATGCCGAGTCGACACTGTTACAAGTATCTTGGCTGTCTATGAGCATTCAAAAAAGATCTTCACAGCTACTACAAACTCATTAACAAATTTTTATAAAAAAGAAAAAGAAACAAACAAAAAGTATTTTATTTAGGGCTTACATCAATATCAGCTAGTATATTAAAATCTTCTAAATTAAAAAAAAAACCAGCTGAAAATACTTTTTAGGCAAGTTTTAAATGAAATGATAAAGTCCTTCTTTTATTTTATTTACTTATTTTTTTTTTTTTTTAGAAACTAACAAAACAGAAAATGACCTTTGATAGTTCTGAAATAATAAGATATCATAAATGTAGACGGAACGTGACAAATACATATCATCAAAGAGGTGGAAATTTAGTAGATCCGAGATATATTGAAGTTATGGTATGATTTTATTTTTTATTTTTGTTATTTGAAGATTGAGTTTTAATTACCTTTGCCTTTTCATCAAAAATAAAATAAAATAAAGTGAAAGAAGAAAAAAAGAAAAAAATTATATATTTTTGTTCCTTAGATATTCTCAATTGATTTGCAATTGTTTTCTTCTTTCAGATATCAAAGCTAAGCAATACAGGTATAGCCTATTGTTTGTTCTGTAGAGGCGTGGTCAACTGATGGTAAAATATAGGCTGATCAGATGACACAGAATTAATGCTACAGCTTAGCTGCATTTGTTGCTGGAGTAAAGAAAATATCAAAGGCATACCTTGGAGCAAAGTAATTTACACTGATAAAAGTTGCACGTGACAAACATCATATATTAATTCACATGTCATTTAAATACACATTACTCTTGTGAAGGCACATGGCTTAGTAGTTAGGGTGTTGGGTTTACAATCATGAGGTTGTGAGTTTGATTCCTGGACCAGGCGGTATGTTGTATTTTTGAGCAAGAAACTTTATTTCACATTGCTCCAGTTCACTCAGCTGTAGAAACGAGTTGTGGTATCATTGGTGCCAAGCTGTTTTGGCCTTTGCCTTTCCTTTGGATAACATCAGTGATGTGGAGAGAGGAGGCTGTTCTGAATGGGTGACTGCTGGTCTTCTACAAACAACCTTGCCTGGATTTGTACTTCAGAAGGGAACTTTCTTGGTGCAATCCCATGCTCATTCATGACCAAGAGGGCTTTTTACTCTTTACTCTTACTCCTGTAAACATGTCTTTTCTCTGTACATATCTATCTACGTGTTTGTGCATGCATTCTTGTGAATGTACCTTTGATTTAGCAAACTATGAGATTTCCATTAATCGAAGTTTCACTGAGTCAGAAGGGTCACATGATTATTTGAATGCCATAATACTGAGTAATGTGCAAATTATATTTTGCTAATGTTATCACTCAGTATTATTCAATGAGCTGTTTTTTGCATTTTAGTGCTATAGATTTGAGTCAGTTAATACAAATATTTAACCCTTTTGCATTCAGATTATCCTGTCAAATTTAATACCCATTTATTCACATTGTTTTGAATTAATCATGAATTATCTTGAAGCTGAAATTTGGTGACATGATTGTTCAGTTTTAGAATAACATTTACATTATTTACATTATTTACATTATTTACATTTGACGGATATTCGTCCTCATCTTGTTTGTTGTTAACACAACGTTTCCGCTGATATACCCTCCAGCCTTCATCAGGTGTCTTGGGGAAATTTCGAACCTGGGTTCTCATTCCTATCGATGTTACTATTATTATTATTATTATTATATTATTATTATTACTATTCGGGCTACTAACCCCAAGGTTCCGAGTTCGATTCACGGCAGCGACCTGATTAATAATAGTAATAATAATAATATAATAATAATAATAATAGTAACATCGATAGGAATGAGAACCCAGGTTCGAAATTTCCCCAAGACACCTGACGAAGGCTGGAGGGTATATCAGCCGAAACGTTGTGTTAACAACAAACAAGATGAGGACGAATATCCGTCAAATGTAAATAATGTAAATAATGTAAATAATTCCTCATCTCTTAAATATAGAACTGTATTAGAATAACATTGTAGAGTAAGTGTAAGCAGCCAGATCTTGGCAGTTTAAACATAAGACAGGTAGAATATTTAGCCTGGATGTGGTTGGTTTAAATGATAAAGGGTTAAACTCCATATCATGTATTGAGTGCTCCCTTCTTTCATTTGTATCCCTATTATGTGTGTGTGTGTGTGTCTTTCTCTCCCTCTCTCATGTATATATGTGTATGTGCATGTATATATATATATATATATATATATATATATATATATATATATA
>NC_068998.1:24532922-24535700 GCF_001194135.2 Octopus bimaculoides
ATATATATATATATATATATATATATATATATATATATATATAGGGTTATAATCTCAACAGAGCATTATATACAATACACATATATATATATAAATGTATAAACATACATATATATGACCATATCACCATATATATATTTCGTTTTTGTATTTGTTTTTCATGATTTTTAATGTGAATTCGTGTGTTGAAGCATATCTTAATGTGTCTGGGGAGAGTCATTCTGTTTTAATGCCTTACTAATTAACACACTCACCGGTTTCATTTCCACTCATTTACTTACTTATGTTTTCTAAAACTTTCATTGCTTCTGGCAACTTCTTCAATAGTCATTGACTGTGTCTGTTATCGAAGCTCTGTTCTTCTTATTTTAAAAAGGATACAGCTCTGATAATGGACAGAGTCAATAACTATTGAAGAAGTTACAAGAAGCAACAAAAATTTTAGCAAAAATAAGTAAATAAATGAATGTAAATTGAATCAGTGTGTGTGTTAATTAATGAGACATTAAAACAGAATGACTCTCCCCAGACACAATAATATATTTATATATGTATATATATATATATAAATATATATGTATATACTAGAAGAAAATAATTTTAACCTTGATAGTAAAATTTATTGTCAAATAAAGGGCACAGCTATGGGAGTGAAATTGGAACCCTCTTATGTTAACCTGGTTATGTGTTTCTTAAAAGAAAACCTATATGGGGAAGCAGAGAAAACCTTTGACCAAAATTTCAAGAAATATGTTGCTGCAAAGTGGAAATGCTTCCTTGATGACTGTTTCTCTTTTTGGGAGAATTCAAATGATCTACAAATGAAAGAGAAGTGGCTCTTTGTCTATCTCTCACAACATCTATTAGAGGAGGAAGAAGGGGAGGAATCAAAGTATACATCACTATGTATTTTAGAAGAATGAGAAGAGAAAAAGTCGTTGTTGAAAAAGAAGTATAGTGTGTGTGTGAAAGGATAGATAAATAGATAGATAGGTAGGTAGGTAGGTAGTGTTGTCACCATAGTAACTAAGAAGGTTTGATTAGAAACGCAGGTATTTTAAGTGTGAGTATGTCAACGCAACCCAACACAGCTTCAAAGAAGAAACTTTCACTGTATAACAATTTTGTGTCTGTATGTCTTTCAATATAGAGACAATGCAACACATACTTTGAAAAAAGTCTTTCACTATAACGACAGGGTATTGTTGTGAGAGAAATTCAGTGAGAGGGAGAGTGTGTATGCATGAAAGATAGATAGATTGATAGATAGATAGATAGATTGTTGTTACCATAGTAATTTACAAACCTCTCACTATATCACAGGCTACCATTTAAAGAAGATGCAAGCATGATTAACAAGTATTTTTACTGACAGTCTAGCGACAGATAAAGACCTAGTATTCAAAAATATTTGAAACACTCTTCACCTTTCATGTTCATGATGGAATCTAATCATAATGACTCACCATTCTAGACATTCACATAAAAATACTCCACACCAGATTCACAATGCATATATTTCGAAAAAAAAAACAGACGTGCATTAATACTTGAATTTCTACTCATGCCATCCTTCACACATCAAAGGAACATTCCATTCGTTATGGCAAAACTTATCCGTGCAATAGTAGTTGATCTGAAAATACATCAAATCCATCTCAACAAACTCAAGGACTTCATAGGAAGGAGAAATATCTCCTAAAATTAATAAATGATGGAATTAGAAAGGCAATGAATTAGAGAGGCACCCTACAGATGAGGACACCAAAGAAAAAACATTGAAGAAAATGCAATTCCATTTATCAATACACACAATCCAGGAGCAACCAACATTTTCCATACAATAAAAACAAACCTACCAATCTCCTACAAAGTCCCAAATGAAAAGTCTGTTTGATGAAAGCCTCTCATTAAACAGTAAACATCAACCAAAAAATCTTAAAAGACATCTCACAAGATAAAAATCCACATCTGAGAATAATTCAGAATTCTCCTTGAAGGACTGTGGTGATAACAGGCGTGGAACATGTAACAACAACAATAACTTTAAATGTTTGGACAGTGATTCCCATATGAAATTTAGAAGTGGATTCTCCTTAAAAATAAATGCAATTATGAACTCTCTCATATACTGCATAACCTGCCCTAATTGCAAGGAAAATTATTTTAACCAAACCAACAATTCCACTTGTCTTTTTTCTTTCTCTCTTTCTCTTTTTCCTTTTCCTTTCATTCCTTTTCTATTTCTTTCTAGTCTTTCTTCCTGTCTTTCTTTCTTGCTCTCTTTCTTTTTTTTTTTACCTTTCTACTCCTCTTCTTTTACTTTCTTCCTCTGACCAAGACCTCAGAAATTCACTACACCCATGTACCTTAACATACATATGCATACACAGAGAGAAAAAGAGATAGATGCCTTCAGAATAACAAAATTGACATCTCAAAACATAATTAACTTCAAACACCTGTGAAAAATGACCATAAAAATATAATAGAAGCCATCTCTGAAAAAAGAAGCAGGACCCACTCGCTCTCTCCCTCTCTGTCTCCTTTCTCTCTTTCTCCTTTCTCTCCCCCTCTTTTTGTATATATGTATATATATATATATATATATATCTCTTTCTTTCTTTTTCTTCCCCTCTTTTCTTGTTTCTACTTTCCAGTTTTTCTTTCTATCTTTCTTTCCTCCTTTCCTCTTGTTCTTTCTCTCTCTAGCTGAACTTCCAGGGGTCTACCACACATACATGCTTGTACACATACATATGTGCACACATATGTATA